>NC_069502.1:1223671173-1223971173 GCF_027579735.1 Bombina bombina
CATGAGGTATACTGTAGGTAGTATATGTGATACACAGGACATGAGGTATACTGTAGGTAGTATATGTGATACACAGGACATGAGGTATACTGTAGGTAGTATATGTGATACACAGGACATGAGGTATACTGTAGGTAGTATATGTAATACACAGGACATGAGGTATACTGTAGGTAGTATATGTGATACACAGGACATGAGGTATACTGTAGGTAGTATATGTGATACACAGGACATGAGGTATACTGTAGGTAGTATATGTGATACACAGGAGATGAGGTATACTGTAGGGTAGTATATGTAATACACAGGAGATGAGGTATACTGTAGGTAGTATATGTAATACACAGGACATGAGGTATACTGTAGGTAGTATATGTGATACACAGGACATGAGGTATACTGTAGGTAGTATATGTAATACACAGGACATGAGGTATACTGTAGGTAGTATATGTAATACACAGGACATGAGGTATACTGTAGGGTAGTATATGTAATACACAGGACATGAGGTATACTGTAGGTAGTATATGTGATACACAGGACATGAGGTATACTGTAGGTAGTATATGTGATACACAGGACATGAGGTAAACTGTAGGGTAGTATATGTAATACACAGGACATGAGGTATACTGTAGGGTAGTATATGTAATACACAGGACATGAGGTATACTGTAGGTAGTATATGTGATACACAGGACATGAGGTATACTGTAGGTAGTATATGTAATACACAGGACATGAGGTATACTGTAGGTAGTATATGTAATACACAGGACATGAGGTATACTGTAGGTAGTATATGTAATACACAGGACATGAGGTATACTGTAGGTAGTATATGTAATACACAGGACCTGAGGTATACTGTAGGTAGTATATGTAATACACAGGACATGAGGTATACTGTAGGGTAGTATATGTAATACACAGGACATGAGGTATACTGTAGGTAGTATATGTGATACACAGGACATGAGGTATACTGTAGGTAGTATATGTGATACACAGGACATGAGGTATACTGTAGGGTAGTATATGTAATACACAGGACATTAGGTATACTGTAGGTAGTATATGTGATACACAGGAGATGAGGTATACTGTAGGTAGTATATGTAATACACAGGACATGAGGTATACTGTAGGTAGTATATGTAATACACAGGACATGAGGTATACTGTAGGTAGTATATGTAATACACAGGACATGAGGTATACTGTAGGGTAGTATATGTGATACACAGGACATGAGGTATACTGTAGGTAGTATATGTGATACAGAGGACAAGAGGTATACTGTAGGTAGTATATGTGATACACAGGACCTGAGGTATACTGTAGGTAGTATATGTGATACACAGGACATGAGGTATACTGTAGGTAGTATATGTGATACACAGGAGATGAGGTATACTGTAGGTAGTATATGTAATACACAGGACATGAGGTATACTGTAGGGTAGTATATGTAATACACAGGACATGAGGTATACTGTAGGGTAGTATATGTGATACACAGGACATGAGGTATACTGTAGGGTAGTATATGTGATACACAGGACATGAGGTATACTGTAGGTAGTATATGTGATACACAGGACATGAGGTATACTGTAGGTAGTATATGTGATACACAGGACATGAGGTATACTGTAGGTAGTATATGTGATACACAGGAGATGAGGTATACTGTAGGTAGTATATGTAATACACAGGACATGAGGTATTCTGTAGGGTAGTATATGTAATACACAGGACATGAGGTATACTGTAGGGTAGTATATGTGATACACAGGACATGAGGTATACTGTAGGTAGTATATGTGATACACAGGACATGAGGTATACTGTAGGGTAGTATATGTGATACACAGGACATGAGGTATACTGTAGGTAGTATATGTGATACACAGGACATGAGGTATACTGTAGGGTAGTATATGTAATACACAGGACATGAGGTATACTGTAGGTAGTATATGTGATACACAGGACATGAGGTATACTGTAGGGTAGTATATGTAATACACAGGACATGAGGTATACTGTAGGGTAGTATATGTGATACACAGGACATGAGGTATACTGTAGGTAGTATATGTGATACACAGGACATGAGGTATACTGTAGGGTAGTATATGTGATACACAGGACATGAGGTATACTGTAGGTAGTATATGTGATACACAGGACATGAGGTATACTGTAGGGTAGTATATGTAATACACAGGACATGAGGTATACTGTAGGTAGTATATGTGATACACAGGACATGAGGTATACTGTAGGTAGTATATGTAATACACAGGACATGAGGTATACTGTAGGTAGTATATGTAATACACAGGACATGAGGTATACTGTAGGTAGTATATGTAATACACAGGACCTGAGGTATACTGTAGGTAGTATATGTAATACACAGGACATGAGGTATACTGTAGGGTAGTATATGTAATACACAGGACATGAGGTATACTGTAGGTAGTATATGTGATACACAGGACATGAGGTATACTGTAGGGTAGTATATGTAATACACAGGACATTAGGTATACTGTAGGTAGTATATGTGATACACAGGAGATGAGGTATACTGTAGGTAGTATATGTAATACACAGGACATGAGGTATACTGTAGGTAGTATATGTAATACACAGGACATGAGGTATACTGTAGGTAGTATATGTAATACACAGGACATGAGGTATACTGTAGGGTAGTATATGTGATACACAGGACATGAGGTATACTGTAGGTAGTATATGTGATACAGAGGACAAGAGGTATACTGTAGGTAGTATATGTGATACACAGGACCTGAGGTATACTGTAGGTAGTATATGTGATACACAGGACATGAGGTATACTGTAGGTAGTATATGTGATACACAGGAGATGAGGTATACTGTAGGTAGTATATGTAATACACAGGACATGAGGTATACTGTAGGGTAGTATATGTAATACACAGGACATGAGGTATACTGTAGGGTAGTATATGTGATACACAGGACATGAGGTATACTGTAGGGTAGTATATGTGATACACAGGACATGAGGTATACTGTAGGTAGTATATGTGATACACAGGACATGAGGTATACTGTAGGTAGTATATGTGATACACAGGACATGAGGTATACTGTAGGTAGTATATGTGATACACAGGACATGAGGTATACTGTAGGTAGTATATGTGATACACAGGAGATGAGGTATACTGTAGGTAGTATATGTAATACACAGGACATGAGGTATTCTGTAGGGTAGTATATGTAATACACAGGACATGAGGTATACTGTAGGGTAGTATATGTGATACACAGGACATGAGGTATACTGTAGGTAGTATATGTGATACACAGGACATGAGGTATACTGTAGGGTAGTATATGTGATACACAGGACATGAGGTATACTGTAGGTAGTATATGTGATACACAGGACATGAGGTATACTGTAGGGTAGTATATGTAATACACAGGACATGAGGTATACTGTAGGTAGTATATGTGATACACAGGACATGAGGTATACTGTAGGTAGTATATGTGATACACAGGACATGAGGTATACTGTAGGTAGTATATGTGATACACAGGACATGAGGTATACTGTAGGTAGTATATGTAATACACAGGACATGAGGTATACTGTAGGTAGTATATGTGATACACAGGACATCAGGTATACTGTAGGTAGTATATGTGATACACAGGACATGAGGTATACTGTAGGTAGTATATGTAATACACAGGACATGAGGTATACTGTAGGGTAGTATATGTGATACACAGGACATGAGGTATACTGTAGGTAGTATATGTAATACACAGGACATGAGGTATACTGTAGGGTAGTATATGTGATACACAGGACATGAGGTATACTGTAGGTAGTATATGTAACACACAGGACATGAGGTATACTGTAGGTAGTATATGTAATACACAGGACATGAGGTATACTGTAGGTAGTATATGTGATACACAGGACATGAGGTATACTGTAGGTAGTATATGTGATACAGAGGACATGAGGTATACTGTAGGTAGTATATGTAATACACAGGACCTGGGGTATACTGTGGGGTAGTATTATGTGATAAGCAGGACCTGGGGTATACTGTAGGGGTATATATATAAAAACTAGACTTGGAGGCATTATGGAATAAGTGGCGGGCTGCTTTCGGGGAAATTGTGTGAATATTGGGCTACCTTATTAAACAAAAATGAATGTGGTCTTCAACCAGTGGAAATACCCAGTATAAGATAAGTTCTTCATTATTTAAATAAAGTTAATATAGAGGAGTTCTATACATTTCTTAAAGGATACATAGAGAATTAAATTCCAGAGGAAATTATCTTATATTCTTTAGTGAAGGGTCGTGTGATAAAATTGTGGACTAAGTTGAGGGTGGTGATCAGAGTTCCCTCTATGGCCAGTTTTGTAAGCGGCCCAGCAGTGAAACAGTTAGATAGGGAAATACACACTTCAATTATAAAACACTGGCCAATGCAGACTGCAAGGTATGGTTCTCTCACAAAACTAGCCTTAGAGGGAACACTGGTTGTAATGGGTGGGAGGGGTGTTGTTTGGTGTAGTAGTTGGGTTGTAATGGTTGGGAGGGGTGTTGTTTGGTCTAATAGTTGGGTTTTGATGGGTGGGAGGGGTGTTTGGTGTAGTAGTTAGGTTGTAATGGTTGGGAGGGGTGTTGTTTGGTGTAGTAGTTGGGTTGTAATGTTTGGGAGGGGTGTTGTTTGGTGTAGTAGTTGTGTCTTGATGGGTGGGAGGGGTGTTGTTTGGTGTAGTAGTTGGGTTGTAATGGGAGGGAGGGGTGTTGTTTGGTGTAGTAGTTGGGTTGTTATGGGTGGGAGGGGTGTTTTGTGTAGCAGTTAGTTTGTTATGGGTGGAAGGGGTGTTTGTTGTAGTAGTTTGGTTGTGTTTGGGTTGATGGGTGTTTTGTGTAATAGTTGTGTTGTAATTTTGGGAGGGGTGTTTTGTGTAGTAGTTGGGTTGTGATTGGAGGGAGGGAGGGGTGTTTGGTGTAGCAGTTGGTTTGTGATGGGAGGCAGGGGTGTTTGGTGTAGTAGTTGGGTTGTGATGGGTGGAAGGGGTGTTTGGTGTAGTAGTTTGGTTGTGATGGGTGGGAGGGGTGTTTGGTGTAGTAGTTGGGTTGTGATGGGAGGAAGGGGTGTTCTTTGGTGTAGCAGTTGGGTTGTGATGGGAGGCAGGGGTGTTTGGAGTAGTAGTTGGGTTGTGATGGAAGGGAGGGTTTTTTGTGTAGCAGTTGGGTTGTGATGAGAGGGAGGGGTGTTTGGTGTAGTAGCTGGGTTTTGATGGGTGGAAGGGGTTTTGTTGGGTTGTGATGGGTAGGGGGTTGTTGTTTGGTGTAGTAGTTGGGTGGCAATTAGTGGGTGGGGTGCTGTTTGGTGTAGTAGTTTGGTTGTGATGGGTGGGAGGGGTGCTTGGTGTAGTAGCTGGATTGTGATGGGTTGGAAGGGTTGTTTAGTGTAGTAGTTGAGTTGTGTTTGGGTTGATGGGTGTAGTTTTGTGTAGTAGTTGGGTTATGATGGGTGGAAGGGGTGCTTGGGGTAGTAGCTGGTATGTGATGGGTTGGAAGAGTGTTTGGTGTAATAGTTGGGTTGTGACGAGTGGAAGGGGTGTTTGGTGTAGTAGCTGGGTTGTGATAGGTGGGAGGGGTGTTTTGTGTAGTAGTTAGGTTGTGATTGGTGTAGGAGTTGTGTTGTGTTTGGGTTGATGGATGTTGTTTGGTGTAATTGTTGACTTGTGATGGGTTGGAAGGGGTGTTTGGTGTAGTAGTTGGGTTGTGATTTGGTGTATTAGTTGATTTGTAATGGGTGTTGTTTGGTGTAGTAGCTGTGTTGGGAGGGGTGTTTGGTGTAGCAGTTGGGTTTGATGATTGGGAGGGGTGTTGTTTGGTGTAGCAGTTGGGTTGTTATGGGTGGGAGGGGTGTTTGATGTAGAAGTTGGGTTACTCAGTTACAGTAGTTGGGTTTTGTTTCCCAGTAAGAAGTATATGAAAATATAGACCATGATGGGGAGTGCAGAGTTCACATAGTTCAGTAGGATGAATCCAAATACAATAGCCAAAGCAGAGACTGTGTATGTATAGTGTGATTTCCAGAACTGCTGAGAAGTCAGGAAGCCTTAGAGAGGTAACAGCTGCCACACAGAACATAGGAAAAAGAAATACATCTGATTGAAGCAGTCTCAACAGACAGAGTAGAAGTGAAGAATGTGTAAGCTCTGCTAAACAGATCCCTGCACTGAGCGAGAGATGATGCTGAAAGCAGCTGATTAGTGAGAGTGCATTGCAGGATTACAATTAGGCAGTGAGAGCTGGATAGCTCTAAAATGGATAAATGTCCACAACCAGTAGAATGAGTCACTTTGTAGATTGATTGCAACAGATTAGATAAATGCCACAACTCAGTACTCCAGAAGAGAGCCAGTAGATAGAGTGTTCAGTCAGACAGACTTGCAAACTTCAAGCAATTAGGCTTGCTTAGAGACAGCTGATATAGGCAAAAGGTGGATCTGGGAGGTGCTTGTATTTAAAGGTAAACGTTATGAGATAAATCATGACAGGTGTTTGGTGTAGTAGTTGGGTTGTGATGGGTGGTTGAGGGGTGTTGTTTGGTATAGTAGTTGGGTTGTGATGCATGGAAGGGGTGTTGTTTGGTGTAGTATTTGGGTTATGATGGGTGGAAGGGATACTCTGTGGTGTAGGAGCTGGGTTGTGATGGGTGGGAGGGGTGTTTGGTGTAGAAGTTGGGTTGTGATGGGTGAGAGGGGTGCTTTGTGTAATAACTGGGATGTGATGGGTGGGATGGGTGTTTGGTGTAGTATTTGGGTTGTGATGGGTGGGAGGGGCTTTGTTTGGTGTAGTAGTTGGGTTGTGACGGTGGAAGGGATGTTGTTTGGTGTAGTAGCTAGTTTGTGATGGGTGGGAGGGGTTTTGTTTGGTGTATTAGTTGGGTTGTGGTGGGTATGAGGAGTGTTTGGTGTAGTAGTTGCATTGGGATGGGTGGGAGGGGTTTGGTTTGGTTTAGTAGTTGGGTTGTAATGGGTGGGAGGGGTGTTTGGTGTAGTAGTTGGGTTGTGTTTGGGTTGATGGATGTTGTTTGGTGTAATAGTTGGGTTGTGACGGGTGGGAGGGATGTTGTTTTGTGTAGTAGTTGGGTTGTGATTGGTGTGAAGGGTGTTGTTTGGTGTAGTAGTTGGGTTGTGATGGGTGGGAGGGGTGCTTGGTGTAGTAGTTGAGTTGTGATGGGTGGGAGGGGTGTGGTTTGGTGTTGTAGTTGGGTTGTGATGGTGGAAGGGCTCTTTGGTATAGTAGCTGGGTTGTTATGGGTGGGATGGGTGTTTGGTGTAGTAGTTGAGGTGGGTGGGTGGGATGGTGTTTGGTGTATTAGTTGGGTTGTGATGGGTGGGAGGGGTATTGTTTGGTGTAGTAGTTGAGTTGTGATGGGTGGGATAGGTGTTTGGTGTAGTAGTTGCATTGTGATGGGTTGGAGGGGTGTTTGGTGTAGTAGTTTAGTTGTGATGGGTGGAAGGGGTGTTTGGTGTAGTAGTTGCATTGTGATGGGTGGGAGGGGTGTTGTTTGGTTTAGTATTTGGGTTGATGGGTGTTGCTTGGTGTAGTAGTTGCATTGTGATGGGTGGGAGGGTGTTGTTTTGTGTAGTAGTTGGGTTGTGATGGGTGATGTTTGGTGCAGTAGTTAGGTTGTGATGGGTTGCAGAAGTGTTGTTTGGCATAGTAATTGGTTTGTGACAGGATGTTGTTTGGTGCATTAGTTGTGTTGTGATGGGTGGGAGGGAGGGGTGTTGTTTGGTGTAATAGTTGGGTTGTGATGGCTGGGAGGGGTGTTTGGTGTAGTATTTGTGTTGTGATGGGTTGGAAGGGTGTTGTTTTGTGTAGTAGTTGTGTTGTGATGGGTGGGAGGGGTGTTGTTTGGTGTAGTAGTTGGGTTGTGATGGGTGGGAGGGGTGTTGTTTGGTGTAGTATTTGGGTTTTATGGGTGGGAGGGG
Organism: Bombina bombina; assembly: GCF_027579735.1. NCBI lineage: Eukaryota > Metazoa > Chordata > Amphibia > Anura > Bombinatoridae > Bombina > Bombina bombina. The sequence goes on from NC_069502.1 coordinate 1,223,679,242, forward strand.
TGTTGTTTGGTGTAGTAGTTTGGTTGTGATGGGTGGGAGGGGTGTTGTTTGATGTAGTAGTTGGGTTGTGATGGGTGGGAGGGGTGTTTGGTGTAGTAGTTGAGTTGGGTTTTATGGGTGGGAGTGGTGTTGGTGTTGTTTGGTTTAGTAGTTGGGTTGTGTTTGGGTTGATGGGTAGGCTGTGTTTGAGTACACTTAGCAAGTGTTCTGAAGAGGTTGGCATTAGCGTGGGTGTCTCTGGGGATGTTTGCTTTGAGGGGAGAAGGTGCTGTAGATGTATACTAGCATTTAATAGAAGGTGTTTATTTCACCCTCCTGAGTAGACAAAATGTACATTCTGTAGGAGCCTGAAGATTGTAATTCATGCATAAAAAGAGATGTCCAAAGTGCTCTAAAGATAGCACCAATACCAGGGTGAGTGTGTTGCTTTATACAGGGTTACATCTATGTGACAATCATACATGGGTGATGGAGGGTTATGTGGTCATCAGAACATTATGCTGTAGTAATATATGTAATAATAAGTACAGAGATATATTTTTGGTAACCAGGGCTGGAATAGATCATGGGGTATTATAGCTAAATCCACTGGATTAATATAAGGGCAAACAGGAACAGTTATATGGAGTAATGGGGGGGGGGATAGGTACCAGTTATAGAAATATGAGGAGATATGGGTAAGGTCTAAGTAGAGCTATAAGAGTGTTATATGGAACAATAAGAGACATATAGAGAGAGTTTATATAAAGCTATGTGGAAATCTTATGTAGAACAAATATATCCTGTCTCTTTAAATGACCGTAATTCATTACCTTCATTATGAATCCCTCCTATTAATACTCTGTGCACCAGAGATCATTAATATGAGATATCAGTTACTGGATGTTTGCGGATAATCCTACCATGTTCTGGGATTAGATCACAGATTACAGGACACATTTTATTTTAAACTGAGCAATTATGGAATATTTCTATAAGCCATCAATTTAGTATTTCAGGCTCCTCATCCGTATAATAAATTCACCTGTGTACGGGTGCACGATAAACAAACAGCCATTACAAGTGGCTGATTATTGCTAGAGCGAGCGTGTGGTAGCAATTAGCGCTCAAGAAAGTGCCCAAAATTAAAGTAATGTTTAGTTTTTTATTTTTAAAAAAATTTTGCTTTTTTTTTTATATATATATAAAAAACCCTGCACTAAGCAGTTTTCGGGGACTAAAGTTGGCGGCTGTGGGGTGTTTGAAAAAAAAAAAACGACACTGAAAAGTGCCTTTACATTGCAGTCTATTTGCTTATATACAGTATATGTGTTAATATGTGTATATCTATTTCTATTTGCTGCCCATCACTGCAGGAGAATAAGACTCCCTTTGGAGACTATGGAAGCTACTGTGCAATGCAAAGGCAGAATCAATATTTTGCATTCAACTTGTCATCTAGCCGTATCTCAGCAGAATAAGAGCAAATAACTAGGGACAGATTACCGTGTGCGTATTACTAGTTGAAAGTAAAGAATTTGCTTGAGCACAAATTAATTTGCATGCGTCAGGTTAGTACAAGTTAAGACCTTGCCTAAAGAGAAAGAGAGATAAAAAAAATATATGTGCACCTAACACAACATAAATACATTAAAATAATTAATAAAAAATATATATAAGGGTTAAAAGGTATATGGTATATGACTGGGAACGGCTATAATGTATGTGTGTGTGTATATAAATATATATATATATGTATATACATCTGTTTATATGTGTAGATATAACAAAATTGTGGATTACCAAAGCGCCACTGAACAAGACTAGGTCTGAATGATCTTGTCGTGAAGTTTACAATAAATAGCAGATAAATTAAAATATGTAATATTTATTTACATACATATGACAAACAGCATGGATCCATGTACAATACTTTAAAAATGCAAATAACAATACATCAATTAAAAATACAATAAAACAGTCCACAATGTGAGAATTATTACAGTTAGAATGGTTAAAATTGGATTCCTATTGCAATATTCCTATTGGAAACAATAAAAACTCTTTGTGAAAAAATGGAGACAATCTTGTTTCCTGCAACCTTGTATATATTGTATGATGAATATATTGGATATATTCCAACACCTTCACTCTGATCCGACAGTGGTATTAATGCTAAATCCCTACTGCGTTACTCAGTGGGATATGGTAATACGAAACGGAAAGAAAGATGAAAATATCGTGAGATGAGTCAAATGAAAAAATTCTCCAATATAAAACACGTGATGAAATGAAGTACTAAGACAAAACGATATAAGTGTGATGTAAGTCCAAAAAATATACTCCAAAGCAGCAAATCAAAATAGTCTTAGTGGTGTACGTGAGGTTCAAAGAAGCAAACAGATAATCACATCCGTGTACGAGTGAGTGATGAAATAAAGGAGATCAAACAATGACCAAAAACGATAAGCAAATAAGTTACTAGTAGATGTGAAAAAAGTGGATTCCGTTAATTCTATGTGTAAAGTTTTCTTTGAGGCTTTCAAACCGCCTGGGGATGTGGAAAATAGATAAAAATGTGGTATACCCTGCGCAAACACTCTGTGGTAGTGTACCTCTGGCTCACCTCATAGGGTTCCCTAGTGAACCCCTAAGTAAATAACAAGTATACGAAAGATAGAGGGGAGCGCCAATATAGGCTGAGGTATAGGTGAAAACGTTTTACTCGTGTGCTAAAAACAATTATGTTCGATAGATAAAAGTTAGAGTATGATGAAATAGAATACAATATAAGTATCTATTTTAATACAATATACAAGAAAAAATGGCAAAACACATATATTCAATATCATGGATCCATGTAACAAACTTAAAATATTTACAAAATTAATACAGAGATATAAAATAGATAACAATGCATAAAAACAAAGAACAACACTGTAGGGCTACAGTGAATAAATACGAATGGCCTGAGAACCAAAAGGGTCCAAAAATTGTTTCAAATTCTAGACAGATTAGATAGTGTCCATCCAGTAAATGCTGAGTTAATATCCAAAGTCAGTGATGAAAAATATAAACGAAAGCTGTGAAATGTGCCAAGACGTGATGTATAATTGTGTTGAAAAATGTTAAAAAATTGTTGAAAAAATATCTGGAGCCTCTATTTTCCACATCGTGAATAAATACGAATGGCCTGAGGACCAAAAGGGTCCAAAAATGGTTTCAAATTCTAGACAGATTAGATAGTGTCCATCCAGTAAATGCTGAGTTAATATCCAAAGTCAGTGATGAAAAATATAAACGAAAGCTGTGAAATGTGCCAAGACGTGATGTATAATTGTGTTGAAAAATGTTAAAAAATTGTTGAAAAAAATGTTCAGAAAAATGTTGAAAAAATTAAAAAGTGTACACGTGAAAAATATGGACCAAAATATGATACAACAATAAAAATGTGAAAAAATATAATAATTCCACAAAAATATCCCAATAAAAAAATCAAATGGTTGTGATAATCATATATCCCAAATTTTCTTCTATAGTGACATTATGAAGTGCTGAAATCCGTCGAAAGGAGAGTTCATAAAAAACAGAGTTCATAAAAAACATCTAACAAACCTGTGAAAAAAGGAAACAAACAATACTGTAAAAACCATCAACTATTGTGTTCATATATAGGAAATGTGCTTACTCAAATCTGTCGATGCGTTTCGGCCTTAATCTCCTGGCCTTTATCTCTTGATAAAGGCCAGGAGATTAAGGCCGAAACGCGTCGACAGATTTGAGTAAGCACATTACCTATATATGAACACAATAGTTGATGGTTTTTACAGTATTGTTTGTTTCCTTTTTTCACAGGTTTGTTAGATGTTTTTTATGAACTCTCAGCTAGATTTAGAGTTGGGCGGTAGCCGTCAAAACCAGCGTTAGAGGCTCCTAACGCTGGTTTTTACCGCCCTCTGGTATTTGGAGTCAGTCAGGAAAGGGTCTAACGCTCACTTTACAGCCGCTACTTTTCCATACCGCAGATCCCCCTATGCCATTTGCGTATCCTATCTTTTCAATGGGATCTTTCTAACGCTGGTATTTAGAGTCGTTGCTGAAGTGAGCGTTAGAAATCTAACGACAAAACTCCAGCCGCAGAAAAAAGTCAGTAGTTAAGAGCTTTCTGGGCTAACGCCGGTTTATAAAGCTCTTAACTACTGTGCTCTAAAGTACACTAACACCCATAAACTACCTATGTACCCCTAAACCAAGGTCCCCCCACATCGCCGCCACTCTATTAAATTTTTTAACCCCTAATCTGCCGCTCCGTACACCGCCGCCAGATAAGTTATCCCTATGTACCCCTAATCTGCTGCCCCTAATACCGCCGACACCTATATTATATTTATTAACCCCTAATCTGCCCCCCCCAACGTCGCCGCCACCTACCTACACTTATTAACCCCTAATCTGCCGAGCGTACCGCACCGCTACTATAATAAAGTTATTAACCCCTAATCCGCCTCACTCCCGCCTCAATTACCCTATAATAAATAGTATTAACCCCTAATCTGCCCTCCCTAACATCGCCGACACCTAACTTCAAACATTAACCCCTAATCTGCCGACTGGAGCTCACCGCTATTCTAATAAATTTTTCAACCCCTAAAGCTAAGTCTAACCCTAACCCTAACACCCCCCTAAGTTAAATATAATTTTTATCTAACGAAATAAATGAACTCTTATTAAATAAATTAATCCTATTTAAAAATAAATACTTACCTGTAAAATAAACCCTAATATAGCTACAATATAAATTATAATCATATTGTAGCTATTTTAGGATTAATATTTATTTTACAGGCAACGTTGTATTTAGTTTAACCAGGTACAATAGCTATTAAATAGTTAATAACTATTTAATAGTTACCTAGTTAAAATAATTACAAAATTACCTGTAAAATAAATCCTAACCTAAGTTACAATTAAACCTAACACTACACTATCAATAAATTAATTAAATAAAATACCTACAATTATCTACAATTAAACCTAACACTACACTATCAATAAATTAATTAAATACAATACCTACAAATAAATACAATTAAATAAACTAACTAAAGTACAAAAAATAAAAAAGAACTAAGTTACAAAAAATTAAAAAATATTTACAAACATTAGAAAAATATTACAACAATTTTAAACTAATTACACCTACTCTAAGCCCCCTAATAAAATAACAAAGACCCCCAAAAGAATCCTATCAGCCAATCGGAATTCGAGGGACGCCATCTTGGATGACGTCCCTTAAAGGAACCTTCATTCTTCAGTTGGACGTCGGAAGAAGAAGATGGATCCGCGCTGAAGGTCTTCAAGATGGAGCCGTTCGTCATCGGATGAAGATAGAAGATGCCGCTTGGATCAAGATGGTTGCCGGTCCGGATCTCCTCTTCTTCCCGGATAGGATGAAGACTTTGGAGCCTCTTCTGGACCTCTTCAGCCGCCGCTTGATAGAAGATTTCAGCCGGATTATGGATCGCCAGCCCCCGCTTGGGCTTGGATGAAGATTTCGGAGCCTGGATCGATCGGTGAACCTGGCATGGTGAAGATAAGGTAGGAAGATCTTCAGGGGCTTAGTGTTAGGTTTATTTAAGGGGGGTTTGGGTTAGATTAGGGGTATGTGGGTGGTGGGTTGTAATGTTGGGGGGGTATTGTATGTTTTTATTTACAGGCAAAAGAGCTGAATTATTTGGGGCATGCCTCGCAAATGGCCCTTTTCAGGGCTGGTAAGGTAAAAGAGCTTTGAACTTTTTTAATTTAGAATAGGGTAGGGCATTTTTTTATTTTTGGGGGTCTTTGTTATTTTATTAGGGGGCTTAGAGTAGGTGTAATTAGTTTAAAATTGTTGTAATATTTTTCTAATGTTTGTAAATATTTTTTTATTTTTTGTAACTTAGTTCTTTTTTATTTTTTGTACTTTAGTTAGTTTATTTAATTGTATTTATTTGTAGGTATTGTATTTAATTAATTTATTGATAGTGTAGTGTAGGTTTAATTGTAGATAATTGTAGGTATTTTATTTAATTAATTTATTGATAGTGTAGTGTTAGGTTTAATTGTAACTTAGGTTAGGATTTATTTTACAGGTAATTTTGTAATTATTTTAACTAGGTAACTATTAAATAGTTATTAACTATTTAATAGCTATTGTACCTGGTTAAAATAAATACAAAGTTGCCTGTAAAATAAATATTAATCCTAAAATAGCTACAATATGATTATAATTTATATTGTAGCTATATTAGGGTTTATTTTACAGGTAAGTATTTAGCTTTAAATAGGAATAATTTATTTAATAAGAGTTAATTTATTTTGTTAGATAAAAATTATATGTAACTTAGGGGGGTGTTAGGGTTAGGGTTAGACTTAGCTTTAGGGGTTAAAAAATGTATTAGAATAGCGGTGAGCTCCGGTCGGCAGATTAGGGGTTAATGTTTGAAGTTAGGTGTCGGCGATGTTAGGGAGGGCAGATTAGGGGTTAATACTATTTATTATAGGGTTATTGAGGCGGGAGTGAGGCGGATTAGGGGTTAATACATTTATTATAGTAGCGGTGCGGTTCGGTCGGCAGATTAGGGGTTAATTATTGTAGGTAGGTGGAGGCGACGTTGTGGGGGGCAGATTAGGGGTTAATAAATATAATATAGGGGTCGGCGGTGTTAGGGGCAGCAGATTAGGGGTACATAGGTATAATGTAGGTAGCGGCGGTGTACAGAGCGGCAGATTAGGGGTTAAAAAAAATATGCAGGTGTCAGCGATAGCGGGGGCGGCAGATTAGGGGTTAATAAGTGTAAGGTTAGGGGTGTTTAGACTCGGGGTACATGTTAGTGTGTTAGGTGCAGACGTAGGAAGTGTTTCCCCATAGAAAACAATGTAGCTGCGTTAGGAGCTGAACGCTGCTTTTTTGCAGGTGTTAGGTTTTTTTTTCAGCTCAAACAGCCCCATTGTTTTCTATGGGGGAATCGTGCACGAGCACGTTTTTGAAGCTGGCCGCGTCCGTAAGCACCGCTGGTATTGAGAGTTGCAGTGGCGTTAAATATGCTCTACGCTCCCTTTTTTGGAGCCTAACGCAGCCATTCTGTGAACTCTAAATACCAGCGGAATTTATAAGGTGCGGGGAAAAAAAAGCATGCGTAGCTAACGCACCCCTTTGGCCGCAGATCTCTAAATCTAGCCGTTTGTTTTTTATGAACTCTCCTTTCGACTGATTTCAGCACTTCGTAATGTCACTATAGAAGAAAATTTGGGATATATGATTATCACAACCATTTGATTTTTTTATTGGGATATTTTTGAGGAATTATTATATTTTTTCACATTTTTATTGTTGTATCATATTTTGGTCCATATTTTTTCACGTGTACACTTTTTAATTTTTTCAACATTTTTCTGAACATTTTTTTCAACAATTTTTTAACATTTTTCAACACAATTATACATCACGTCTTGGCACATTTCACAGCTTTCGTTTATATTTTTCATCACTGACTTTGGATATTAACTCAGCATTTACTGGATGGACACTATCTAATCTGTCTAGAATTTGAAACCATTTTTGGACCCTTTTGGTCCTCAGGCCATTCGTATTTATTCACGATGTGGAAAATAGAGGCTCCAGATATTCTGGGTGCCACTTCTTGAGTAACGATAGTGTTGTGGGCTTTCTTGCTAGATCAACGTCCCCAAATATTCCTGTTGTGAAGAAAAAAGCATACAATAGTGCATAGATCATTCAGACCTAGCCTTGTTCAGTGGCCCTTTGGTAATCCACAATTTTGTTATTCTATTTTTAGTAGACACTAGGAGTCTATTCACCAGAGCCAAGGTCTAGTTTCAGTAGGCGCTAAGTGTATCCACTATCATCCATTGTTCTTTTATCCTAGTCACACTGAGCTGCCAGCTGCAATCATTTAAACATATTCATTATTATTATATTTTATAATTTGAAAATTTTATTATGGACTCTCTTAAAAATCTAAGAGAAGCTATTGATATTAAAGTTGACAAAATTAGAACCAACCCAGACACAAGTACAGATGAGGAAGATAATGTTGACATACAAATAATATTTAGAGAACTTGAGATATTACTTATCACAGAGGTTAAATATAAAGCAGAAATCTCCTTACTGCGCACATGTCTGGAGCTAGATATTATACCGAAAGGATTAATGGTACACAAGGAATGTGCCTTTCCCCTCTCAGAGTCCATTGCTCAAAATGGAGAAAAGTGCTAATAGATACCTCCAGACAATTGATAGAACTTATAATAGAATACAGGACAATCTTGACATCAAACATAGATTTAGAGATCAAGGATGATGAAGAAATCACCCTAAATTTAGAAAACTCAGGACCAGAATCTCAAGAAATAATTGAAAGGAAAGAAAGCTTAGTTAAAAAAGTTAGTAAAATTAAAGAGGATGTAATTCAATAGAAAACCAAAAAAATTGATGAGAGAGCTAAACAACAAAGAGAAAGACAAGAATGTAACATAGAAACATAGAAACATAGATATTGACGGCAGATAAGAGCCATAGGCCCAGCAAGTCTGCCCGACCTTACCTAACAGTATAAACTTATCTAGTTCGTAGGATAGCCCTATGCTTGTCCCATGCATTTTTAAAGTCCCCCACAGTGTTTGTTGCTACTACCTCTTGAGGAAGTTTATTCCATAAATCAATCACTCTTTCTGTAAAGAAGTGCTTCCTCAAATTACTTCTGAATCTACTACCCTTTAGCTTGAGCTCATGACCCCTTGTTCTTGAATTTTCCATTTTATGTAAAATACCCACAGCCTCAGTTTTACTAAACCCTTTAATGTACTTGAAAGTTGCTATCATATCACCTCTTTCCCTTCTCTCCTCTAAGCTATACATATTTAGGTCAATGAGCCTATCCTGGTAAGTTTTATTTTTTAGACCATGTACCATTTTGGTAGCCCTCCTTTGCACAGATTCAAGTTTGTTAATATCCTTCTGAAGATATGGTCTCCAGAACTGCACACAATACTCAAGATGAGGCCTAACTAATGATCTATAAAGTGGCATAAGAACCTTACTATTTCTGCTGCAAATACCTCTGTTACGGTTACCCTTAGTCTCGCTGAGAGATGGACCGCTTAGTAGCCTGGATTCCTATTGCTGAAGAGGGGAGAAACTGCTTTCCATAGTATTCTATATGAGTCTCGCAAATGTAGAATAATCCCCCTTAGCTGTAGTACAGCTAGGATACCCTTCTGCCCACAAAAACGAGTCAACGCTGCGATTGAGGGACAACCAAGAACTGAGGACTGGGATGCCCAGTCTGCTTTTTATTTAGGTTACATGCACACAGGGCACTCCCAGGGGGGGAAGCATAAAATCCCCCATCACACATTTAGACAAAGCCCTTGGACAGGCCACCGCAGATAACAAGTACACACAAGAAAACAATTGAGTCCTTCTTATCACCTAGCAGTGAATGCTTATCACAAACTTAATTACAGTACACAATATGCTAGGAAACCTGCCTCAGAAAATAGTTTTCTCAAAACTGAACAGAGTTAACCCTTTATGAAATGATACTTGTTACAGTTTTCTTGGAGCCCTTCTTAGGCGCTGGCTTGGCTGGTTCAGGCATTGCTGCTGGGAAATAAGTTTCTTCACAACAAAATAACTAATGCTTCTGTAACAGTGCTCCCTTTCTGTGGAACACTCTGGCAGACACGGTCTGACCCCTTTTCGGGGCAGACTAAGGCTGTCCAGACCGCTGGTTATGCGGGGCTGAGGTCGGTTTGTCTGGACAACCCGTCGGCGTTGCCATTCTGTTTCCCAGGTCTGTAAGTAATGGTGAAATTGAAGGGTTGCAACGATAAACTCCAACGTAATAGCCTGCCATTATCTCCAGAGACCCGGTTCAGCCACACCAACGGGTTATGGTCGGTGACCAGAGTGAACTCCTGCCCATATAAATAGGGAGTCAATTTCTTTAATGCCCACACCAAAGCCAAACACTCCTTTTCGACCGCTGCATAGCTGACTTCGCGGGGCAGGAGCTTCCGGCTGATGTAGGCAACTGGATGCTCCCCTCCATCTTCGCCTACTTGGCTGAGGACGGCTCCCAGCCCGAACATGGAAGCATCTGTGTGGACGATAAAACGTTTGTTAAGGGCTGGAGCCGCCAAGACAGGAGCGTTAATTAGAGCATTTTTGAGAGCCTGGAAAGCCGTTTCACAGTGGGGAGACCACAGGACCTGTCGAGGTAAGTTCTTCTTGGTCAAGTCAGTCAGGGGTTTGGCAAGTGTGCTGTAGTCTGGTACGAACCGTCTATAGTACCCTGCCGTGCCCAGGAAGGCTAGGACCTGAGTCTTAGTGATGGGGGTGGGCCAATTGGCGACAGCTTCTATCTTGGCCGGCTCTGGTCGCTGCTTTCCACACCCCACCCGGTGACCCAGGTACTGTACCTCGGCCATCCCAAAGTGGCATTTTTCTGGCTTCAGAGTCAGGCCAGCAGCCCGGATCTGATCCAGAACCATTCCTATGTGAGCTAAGTGGTCCTCCCATGACTCACTGTGGATCGCTATGTCGTCCAGGTAGGCGCAAGCAAAACTCTGGAAGCCATCCAGGAGCCTATCCACCAAGCGCTGGAATGTAGCTGGGGCATTCTTCATCCCAAACGGCATTACCCTAAACTGATATAAGCCGAATGGGGTGACGAATGCCGACTTGGGGATAGCCTCCGGGGCCAGGGGAATCTGCCAGTAACCTTTGCAGAGGTCAATAGTGGTCAGGTAATTTCCCCTGGCTATACGATCGAGTAGCTCGTCTACCCTGGGCATAGGGTAAGCGTCCGTCACGGTCTTTTCATTGAGCCTCCGATAGTCTACGCAGAACCGGGTGGTCCCATCTTTCTTGGGCACCAAGACAACTGGGGAGGCCCAGGGACTATCGGAGGGCTCAATTACCCCGAGTTGGAGCATCTCATCGATCTCCTTCTTCATTCCTATCCTAACTGCTTCGGGGATTCGGTACGGAGCCTGGCGCAAGGGAGCTTGTCCCGGAGTATCTACCTGGTGGGTGGTTAAAGTAGTGTACCCTGGCTTCGGGGAGAAGGTGAGGTGTTTGGACTGTAGGAGTTGGTTGAGCTGCTCCCTTTCAGTGGGGCTAAGTCGGTCTCCTATCTGAACCTGAGCCACTATACCTGTGGGGAGACTCTTTTCTAATAGGTCTGGAATGGGTAGACTGTCGGGGCCTTCCTGAGGGGAACAACATATGGCCGTCACGTTCTCTGGTCGCTCAAAATATTCCTTGAGCATGTTTACATGGAATGTCTTTCTAAGATTGTTGTCGTGGCAGCTAGCTATCACATAAGTGGTGTCTCCCCTTTTCTCTACGATCTGGTAGGGGCCCTGCCAGGACGCCTGCAATTTGTCTGTCTTCACCGGCTTAAGTACTAACACCTTTTGTCCTATGGTAAAGATTCTCTTTCGGGCCCCCCGATCGTACCATACTTTCTGTCTTCTCTGGGCCGACTGGAGATTAGCCCGCACGGATTTGGCTAATTGCTCCATTCGGTCCCTGAGTTCCAGCACGTATGGCACAATGGGGACACCGTCAGTCTCCATCTCTCCCTCCCAGTGCTCCCGGATCAGGTTTAGGGGTCCCCGTACCTTTCTTCCGTAGAGCAACTCGAAGGGAGAGAACCCTGTCGTTTCCTGGGGCACCTCCCGATAAGCAAAAAGGAGGTGCGGCAGGAAGCGTTCCCAGTCTCGGTATTCCTGAGTGAACGTCTTGAGCATTTGCTTGAGGGTCCCATTGAACCTCTCACACAGCCCGTTCGTCTGGGGGTGGTATGGGGAGCTCAGGAGGGACTTAATTTTGCAAACCTGCCAGAGTTGTTGGGTCAATTCAGCCGTAAATTGGGTGCCTCGGTCGGATAGGATTTCTTTTGGAAATCCTACCCGGGAGAACACCTGTACTAGTGCATTCGCTACCGTATCCGCTTGTATGTTGGATAGGGCGACAGCCTCTGGGTACCTGGTAGCGTAGTCCACTACGGTAAGAAACATATGAACAATGCATCAAACAATTGTCTATTCACAGGTAAAACAGATTAACATATTAAGTTAATTAACTAGGGAAGAACGTTTACTCAGACAATCTGATGTTGGGCAGTCTAGTTAACATAATCACACAAGGACACAATCAGTTTACCCAGACAGACTCCTGAGACACAATCAGATCTTAAACATACATAGAATACATCTTATTACAGAATATAGGAACAGTTCTTATTAGCTATAAAGTCTTTTATGCCCACTTTGCTTATAGAGTCACAATTGCTCCCACAAGGGGCACTCACACCCTGTACCCATCCTGTATTTATGGATACAGGGTGACATAGACATAAGACAGAGGTATGAAAGTACATGGGGTGTCCAGCATATAAAATTCCATATTTCCATGCAGTCTCTGGGTATCCTTAAACCCATGTACCTCCAGCCCAAAGAATGTTCCATAACAGGCCCTCCAATGTACAGTGGCGAGATTGGTTTTGTCACAGGTGCCTCGGTCGGATAGGATTTCTTTTGGAAATCCTACCCGGGAGAACACCTGTACTAGTGCATTCGCTACCGTATCCGCTTGTATGTTGGATAGGGCGACAGCCTCTGGGTACCTGGTAGCGTAGTCCACTACGGTAAGAATGTAGCGCTTACCGGAGGGACTAGGGGTAGCCAGTGGTCCCACTAGGTCAATAGCAACCCGGCTGAAGGGTTCCTCTACAATGGGCATATTTACTAGATGGGCTTTAGGGTGATCGCCTCGCCTTCCTACTCGTTGACACACATCGCAGGTGTTACAGTAAGTTCTAACGTCGGCGTGTACCCCTGGCCAAAAGAACGTGTGAGTAATGCGGTGTAGGGTACGGGTTACAGCTAGGTGGCCTGCTAAGGGGATGTCATGGCCTATCTTGAGGATTTCTTGACGGTATTTGTGGGGCACTACCAGCTGTCGCCTACGCTGTCCCCTTTTCTCTGTCCAGCGGTATAGTTTCCCTTTTTCCCATAAGAATGTTTCATTATCTGCCCCGCCCCCTCCGGTCTCTGCTCGTTCCCGGTACTTTTGTAAGGTCGGGTCAGTCTTAGACTCTGTCTCGAAAGCATCTGGGGTGTCCCAGGGTATGGGGCCTAACATGTCAGGCAATGTCGGGGTAGGTCTTACCTGTGTCTCCCGCACTGGTGAGAGTTCTCGCTCCGTCCGGGCTTGGGCCCGTGTAGTCACTGGGTCCGCCTCGTTGTTGCATACTGGAGCATAGGCAGAAGTCATGGGGCCCAAATCATTGCCCAGTAGTACTTCGGCAGGTAAATTATCCATTATGCCCACGTTCACAGCCCCCTTTCCCGCTCCCCAATCAAGATGCACTTTAGCTGTTGGAATTTTGTACACATCCCCCCCCGCCACTCTAACGGCCACAGTCTGTCCAGATCGCTTGTGCTCCGGCACCAAATGACTCTGTACCAGCGTGATAGTAGCCCCTGTGTCTCTCAATCCCTCGGTAGATCGCCCCTCGAGCCATACCTTCTGCCGATGGTGCTGGCGGTTATCTGAGGCAGCATATACAGGGTCCGCCTCATGAAGCGGCCCCAAATATTCCTCCATAGGGGCCTCTTGGTTAACACAGAGGGTCCGGGCCGGACGATATGCCCCAGAGGGGTAATTGTAATTCCTGGGTGTCTGGTGCGTATTAAGGGGGCAGCTAGCCATGAAATGCCCTGGTTGCTTGCATCGGTGGCAAGTCGGTCTGGGACGCTCAGAGCTGTTATTGGGTGGTCCTGAGTGTCGGGCGGGCCCTGCGGGCACCGGGGCTCGGAATTCAGCACGAGGGGGTGCACGGTAAACCTCTCTGGGTTCGTGAAGACGGGAGTCATAATGTTCATCGGCCAATTTGGCTGCTTCTTCTAAGGTAGAAGGTCGCCTGTCTCGCAGCCATTCCTTCCCTTGCTGTTCCATGCCATTATAAAAATGTTCTAAGAGAAACAATTGTAAAATTTCCTCACCAGTCACCGCTTTACTTCCGCTCATCCAGTGATTTGCCGCTCTCCGCATTCGGTGCGCCCATTCCATATGGGTATCGTTAGGCTTCTTTTTCGTGCCCCGAAACTGTCGGCGATACGCGTCCGGAGTTACTGCGTACCGTCGCAACAGTGTCTCCTTAACTAGCTCATACTGTGTCACTTCCTCAGCACCCAGAGTACGAAAGGCTTCCAGGGCTCGCCCGGATAGTTTCCCAGACAATATCGTGGGCCACTCCCTGTTGGGAATCTGGTGCAGGGCACATTGCCTTTCGAAGTCCGCCAAATATTCATCAATCCCTGTCTCGCTCTCTAGGAAGGGTCGAAATGCCGCATAGGGTATCTTGGGCCTCCCAGCATTTTCGACAGGGATGATTACCTGCGGGGCTTCAGCATTGCGGTGTGCGTTCGCTAGGTTGAGTTCGTGGGCTCGAGTCTCTCGTATATCCTTGTCCGCTTCCGCCATCAACTGCTGTACCAATTCCATGGAGGGGTTCGGCCCGTACAGTGAGAGCCTCTCCCGAACAATCCTGGTTTTTTCGTCACTAATCGTGGTCGGTGTTTCCGCCATTGTGAAGCTCTGATCCAGTTCGGTCAATTCTGCGATCAGCTCTCTCCTCGGCCGGTTGCTGGCGTACCCCCCTCTGCTTTCAAGTAAATCCTTTAGGGTTGTACGCTTCAATTTTTCGTAAGCGCTCTCCATCCGTTCTGTACCTCTCCTAGGAAATCCAGGAAAAATCCCACCGCTGCCGCCAAATGTTACGGTTACCCTTAGTCTCGCTGAGAGATGGACCGCTTAGTAGCCTGGATTCCTATTGCTGAAGAGGGGAGAAACTGCTTTCCATAGTATTCTATATGAGTCTCGCAAATGTAGAATAATCCCCCTTAGCTGTAGTACAGCTAGGATACCCTTCTGCCCACAAAAACGAGTCAACGCTGCGATTGAGGGACAACCAAGAACTGAGGACTGGGATGCCCAGTCTGCTTTTTATTTAGGTTACATGCACACAGGGCACTCCCAGGGGGGGAAGCATAAAATCCCCCATCACACATTTAGACAAAGCCCTTGGACAGGCCACCGCAGATAACAAGTACACACAAGAAAACAATTGAGTCCTTCTTATCACCTAGCAGTGAATGCTTATCACAAACTTAATTACAGTACACAATATGCTAGGAAACCTGCCTCAGAAAATAGTTTTCTCAAAACTGAACAGAGTTAACCCTTTATGAAATGATACTTGTTACAGTTTTCTTGGAGCCCTTCTTAGGCGCTGGCTTGGCTGGTTCAGGCATTGCTGCTGGGAAATAAGTTTCTTCACAACAAAATAACTAATGCTTCTGTAACAACCTCTACCAATACATCCAAGCATTCTGCTTGCCTTACTCGCTGCATTACTACATTGTTTACTAAGTTTTAAATCATCTGAAATAATAATTCCCAAGTCCTGTTCCTCGTCTGTAACAGTCAGTAAAGTGTCATTGAGTCTGTAATTAACATTTGGATTTTTCTTCCCTAAATGCATTATTTTACACTTTGCTGTGTTAAACTTTAGACCCCAGTCGTTTGTCCAATCCTCCAATTGTTGTATATCACTTCTCATTTTGTCTACCCCCCCTGGAACATCCACTCTGTTGCAAATTTTTGTATCATCTGCAAAGAGACATACTTTCCCCTGTAGCCCTTTGCTGATATCGCAGATAAATATGTTAAACAAAACAGGCCCCAGAACTGACCCCTGAGGAACACCACTAGTAACAGCCCCCTCTGCTGAATGAACTCCATTTACTAAGACACTTTGTTTTCTGTCCTTAAGCCAGCATTCCACCCAGTTCACAATTTTTGAATCTAGACCAAGGAGATATAGTTTGTGAATAAGTTTATTGTGTGGGACGGTGTCAAATGCTTTGCTGAAATCTAGATATGCTACATCAACTGCTCCTCCCTTGTCTAATACTTTTGTTACATAATCAAAGAAGTCAATTAGATTAGTCTGACATGATCTCCCTGAAGTAAAACCATGCTGATTTTGGTCCTCTAAATTGTTTGTCTTTATGTAAGTCATAATTCTTTCTTTTAAGAGGCTTTCCATTAATTTCCCTACTACTGAAGTTAAACTAACTGGCCTGTAGTTGCCAGATTCTTCTCTACTGCCCTTTTTATGAAGGGGTATTACATTTGCTATTCTCCAATCATCTGGGACAGCTCCTGTTAATAGTGACTGATTAAACAGATCAGTTAATGGGACAGTTAGCACTGATCGAAGTTCTTTTAAAACCCTTGGATGAATATTATCAGGACCCACTGCCTTTGTAACATTTATTTTTGATAATGCTAACAAAACCTCATCCTCTGTAAAAAGATTACTGTTAAGCTTGTTTCTATTTTGCGTAGCATCCCTTAATGTAGACATTGTATCTTCACAATCTTTAGTGAAAACAGAACAGAAGTAATCATTGAGACAGTCTGCAATCTGCTTATCTCCTTCTATTATTCTACCATCAACTGATTTCAATTTTACTATTCCTACCTTATTTTTTCTTCTTTCACTGATATATCTAAAGAATGTTTTGTCCCCATGTTTTACTGACTGTGCTATCTTCTCTTCTGCATGAGCTTTAACCTTCCTAATTAACTGCTTAGTCTTTTTTTGTTGGAGTCTCCATATTTTCATATCATCATCTGCTTGTGTGTGTCTGTAATTTTTATAAGCTATCTTTTTTGTCTTTACAGCATGTGCTACTTCTTTGGAAAACCAAATTGGTTTCCGCTTTCTTTTACTTTTACAGACATGTCTAATACAGTGTGCGGTTGCATCTAAAATGGCACCTTTCACAAATTCCCACTGTTCTTGAACCCCTGTAATAAGAGTTTTCCCCTTTAAATAGCTCTTTAGGTATTCTCCCATTAATGAAAAATCTGCCGTCCTAAAGTCTAAAACTTTTGTTTTAGTCTGGGTGGACAGTTCCTGAACATGAATACTAAACCAAACAGATTGATGATCACTGGATCCTAAGTTCTCACCTACAGACACATCTGAAACTGTATCACTGTTTGTAAGTATTAGATCTAATATAGCTTCCTTACGAGTTGGTTCCTTGACTAATTGTTCAAGTGATTCCCCTAGCAGAGATTCAAGAATATACCTGCTTCTAGCCGATCTAGCAGAAGGAATCTTCCAGTCTATATCTGGCAAATTAAAGTCCCCCAGTACTATAACCTTACCCTTCATGGTCATTTTGGTTATTTCATCTAATAACAGATTGTCCAGTTTTTCATCCTGCAATGGAGGCCTATATACAACCCCTATTCTAAAAACATTTTTATCTCCAATTTCCAAAGTCACCCAAATACTTTCCACCTCATCATTTGTTCCTACAATTTCAGTAACCTTTATATTTTCATTTACATACAAAGCAACTCCTCCACCTTTCTTTCCTACTCTGTTCTTTTTAAATAACCTGTATCCAGGTATGACTATGTCCCAGTCATGCAAATCATTGTACCATGTTTCTGTTATAGCTACTAAATCCAAGTTGTCCCTAGTCATTATTGAAATGAGTTCAGGTAATTTATTTCCTAAGCTGCGAGCATTTGTGCTCATGGCACGAAGAATTTTTCTACTAGAATTTCTAGAATTGTTACTTGGACTAACAGTTTTGGCATGCTGTGGGGGGCAGGTGGATATATTAATGCTACCCCCCTTTATTAGTTTAAATGATTTCTAATAAAGTATTTGAACTCCTCTCCCAGATACTCTGTTCCTTTAGCATCCAAATGCAAGCCATCTCTCCTAAATAACCTAGTATCTTTCCAAACAGAGCTATAATGGCCAATAAAACCAAATCCTCGTTCCCTGCACCACTTATCTAACCAAGAATTAAATGTTGTTATCCGCTCCATCTTTCCTGCTTCCTGGTCATACACAGGTAAAATAGCAGAAAATGATAGAGTTGATGCCACAGTCTCTAAATGATTACCTAGGTCACAAAACTCTTTCTGAACAGCAGCAACATGATTACTAGCCAGATCATTTGTTCCTAAATGTACAATCACATCTAACTCACTTCCCTTTCCTGCTGCCTTAACAATTCTCAAAATACGATTCTTATCCCTGTGAGCAGTAGCTCCTGGAAGACATCTAACCTCCCTTGTTTCTCCTTTACTTTCACCTAAATACACATTCCTCAAAATAGAGTCACCCACTAACAGTCTTTTTCTCAAAAACACATCTGCAGTTCTTTCCTGTGTTATGTTACCTGGAGAATCAGGTGCCAATAGATTTATATTACCTGTTACAGCTTCAGAGGGCTCAGAAACAGCAATCTCCTCATCACAAGTGTATTCGGCAAGAGCAGCATAGGAGTTTTGCAATGGCAGAGGTTGTGGGCAATGCTTCTGGTCTACTGTTCTAATTCTTCCAGAGCCTACATCTGCCTCTCCTTGCTGATCTCTGGGGTAGAGGGGCTTCTTTCTGAGGCAGCTTTGTAGAGGTAACAGGTATGTTACTTACCTTAGCTTGAAGTTTAGCTATTTCCTCCCTTAACAGGGAAAACTGCTTACAAACAGGACAGCCCCTAAATCTCCAAAAAGTAGAACGATTAAAAAGTGCAAAACACCCATTGCACTGTATCTGAGACATTTTAAACTATGCAACACTTTAACAATAAGAAAAATATAAGTATTATTTACTACTGAATAAGCCAGAATAACCCTGAATAACTCCTGAAATAACTCAAATATCCTTATGTATTTGATCCTTTTGTAGTTTGATCTCTTTGCTAAGAAGCAGAGCTAAAATAAGAGATGGAGATAGTGTAATAGAAAGTACACAATCAGAAGAAAATAATAATAAAAATACATCCACAACAGGGTCAATTTTGATAAAAGGGACTAAGCTAGATGATGGTCATAGAGCAAGTTGATGGTCATAGAGAGACTTATACCAAAGACCCCCAAGAATCAAGGAACTATGATAGAAGCAAAAATAGGGAGAAAACATATAGACAGCACAGTCCTTACTATTCACCCAATGGACGTCAGTTTAACAATAAACATAACAATTCTTACGGGTACAAAGGGGGGGGGGGCTATGGAAGACAATATAAAAACCAGAGATGGGACAGGGGGCAAGGGTATAACATGAGGAATAGAGAGAACAATTCAAATTATTGGAATAAAGAGAGGAGAAATTTGGATGAGGACTCCAGCCATTAGAATAGAGAAAGAAGACAACGTAGACCAGAATATGGAATGAGAGGAAGATCAAACTATTATGGAAATGGGGGCGATTACTATTACCAAGAAAGAGATTACCATCAGGAAGAAGAGAGATACCCATTGAGATACTATCGAGAAGGACCAAGGAATTTCTATGTCACACCAAGAAATCAATATAGAGAATATAAAGATTACCCAGAAAATACGAATCTCTATGAAACACCAAGATATGATGGAAGATTTCCCAGACAGAGGAATGAAAGTGATGACAGAAGGGAAAAGGAAGTCGTATGGATTGAAGAACCTAAAAAACAAATAAGGACAAGAAAAATGGAAGGAGAAGCGCAATTGCCCATCTCCACCACACCAACTATGATACAACCATCTTCTTCCTACTCTTCTTCTTCTTTTTTAGAGTTGGATTACCACCAACAAAAAGGAAGAGAGAAAAACCAACATACATCCAAAACAAAGGCAAGAAACAGAAGAAAAAGAGGAGATGTAAAATCTAACAGAGTCAGACATGGCACCAATGATGAAGAAAATGAAGGGACGAACAAAGGCATTTTCAATTTAAGTTCATATGCACTAAATGAAAGTGAAAAATCAGTCCTAAATTACGGTCTCTCATTTGCTCCATCTAGGAGTTTGGATAAATTGAACACCTTCATAAATACAAAGGAGTTTATCAGGAAATTAACCTTGAAAAGGTTCTTCTTCAAATCTACATTGGAAGGAACAAGCTATAGCACAATAGGGACTAAGATTACGCCATCAATGGAAGGATATCAACATACCGAATTGAGACCAAAGTCTACCTTCTACCCTGTGTACAGTAAAGGAACGGCAATAGAAGCCTTTGAAACTGTAGTGTGTAAAGAGATAGGGAAATACAACAGAAAAAACTTAAACAAAAGAAACCGAATCTATCACGCAAACAACTGGAGACCATCAGAAAGCAGGAAAACAACCAAAACTTGGTTATAAAACCTGCGGACAAAGGCGGAGGCATTGTCTTGATGAATAGGGAAGAATATGATGCAGAAAACAAGCGTATCCTAAGTGATACAGACACCTATCAAAGACTAACAGGAGATCCGACTGATCTATACAAAAAATAACTAACAGATTTATTAAAAGAGGCAAAGGAGGAAGGGATTCTGAATCACAAAGAATTTGACTACATACATGTAAAATACCCGAGAATACCAATATTGTATCATCTCCCAAAGATTCATACATCTTTGACTAAACCACCAGGGAGACCAATAATCTCCGGGATAGGGTCACTAAGAAGTAACCTTTCAGAGTATGTAGACAAACACCTACAAAAACTAGTCAGACAACTGCCATCTTATTTGAGAGACTCGACACAAATTCTAAATCTCCTAGAAGACCTAACATGGGAGAAGGACTATATATTAGCATCATGAGATGTAACATCGTTGTACATGAGTATCCCACATGAAGGGGGTATAGATGCAGTAAGATTCTTTCTAGAAAAGAATTCCAATATACCATCCAGACAAAGTGAATTTATACTGGAGAGTATTGAATATATTCTTACACACAATTTTTTCTCCAATGACGGCAAGTTCTATTGCCAAATATGTGGTACAGCGATGGGGACTAGGATCGCGCCTAGGTACGCAAATTTGTACATGGGCAAATGGGAGACTATATTTTGAGACTCCTGCCCAGCGAGCGTGAACCTGGTCCTCTATCGACGCTATATAGATGACATCATCTTGGTTTGGAAAGGAACCTCAGAAGATCTTGAATATACGTTCAAAATTATGAACCAAAACACTGCAAATCTCAAGTTTACCTACGAGTGGAGTTATATCTCTCTCACTTTTTTGGACCTCAGAATAGAAGTGAAAGGAGGGAAATTGGAGACATCTACATATTTCAAAGACGTGGACAGCAATAATTATGTTCACAAAGATAGTTGTCATCACGCAACGTGGAAAAACAATATCCCGAAAAGTCAACTTCTACGAATAAGGAAAAACTGTTCCAGTCTGTCGAAATCGGAAGAACAAGCCTGTATAATCAAAACAAAATTCCTGGAGAGAGGCTATGATGAAAAAATGTTAGACCAAAAGATGGACAAAGTAAGGAAAACAGAGAGGCAAGAACTAACCAAATATAAAGTGAAGATCAATAACAACACAACAGATGATGTTCTGAACATACCATTGATAACCAACTACAGTAACAATAGACATATTGTCGAAAACATCTTTCGAAAACATTGGACACTTCTAAAAGATGATGACATATTGGGAGAGAGATTGACTGCAACACCAAGATTCATATATAGAAAAACGAAAAACCTGAAAACTAAGCTAGCACCTAGTCTACAAAAGAAGAAAACTTCAGGAATAAAGGATGTATTTGGAAAAAAGGTGACAGGATTCTATCCCTGCCATACATGTAAAGCATGTAAATGCGGGATGAAAGTAGCGAAATTCAGATCTAATAACACCAAAGAAGAATTCAAAATAAAGGATTTAATAAGATGTCAAGACAAGGGAGTAGTCTACCTATTACAATGCTCATGTGGGCTCCATTATGTGGGACAGACATCTAGGATCCTTAGGGAGAGGATACGAGAATATCTTCTATTGATTGACAAACGAAACATGGATACACCCCTTTACAAACATTTTTCTACCAAACACCAGGGAAACACCAACACACATAAGTATATGGGAATCCATAAAGTCACCAAAAAAAAAATTGGAGAGGTGGTGACCATGAAAAGCAATTGTTAACAGCTGAATCAAAGTGGATATTCCAATTGGATTGTCTGTACCCTAAGGGTTTGAAAAATAAAGAAGACTTAACCCATCTTCTAAATTACCAACGACCGGACAATCTTTATAATCTCACTTAATGATCTCCGGTAACGGAAGGACCACCCTGTCACAATAGAAGTTAATAGAATCTGTCATTAGAAATGAAAAATAACCTATTCAACATCGACAACTTTTACAACAACTGAAGATAATCTATAAAGGATACCTTATTAGAATTATTTATCTTTTTCCCCTCCCTTATCCAATTTTATTAACGTATATATGTCACTGACTTTGTCCTTTGTTTAATGTGGGATTAGAACGCAAAACATACGACAGACATGTCGAAATCCCTCTCCTCCAACAAGACAGATAAAATGTACTATCCTAATACTAAACGACAAGTGCTATGGACCTATAGTAACTCTCTTTTCCCCATATTCCAAGTAACCTTTGTATACCAATTAATATTTAAATATAAATATATTGATAGACTTGCCCTCTGTCCTCTCTTCATTCATCTCTGTTAGGAACTAATGATGTTCCATAAATATGCAAGTTATAGTATATCAAGCTATGCCCTAACCTCAGACAAGGTAGATGAATAGCAGGATATTTTGATAGTCTTCTCCCTCCAACCACTCTATTTTCTTCATATCTCTTTTTTGTCAGAGAGTTCTTCACTTCCAATAGGGTTATCTCCCTCACACACTTATATATGTCCGAGAGACGTATACATCTGACATTGTTTAACTCATTCTGATCTAGATGTACAGATCTAATACGTACATCCAAATTCTGATCAGGTTCACTCTAACATATGAATATTCACATGGGGATCACTATCATGGATAATGTGATCAACTTCAGCTAAATAGAAACACCCTATAAATCTGTTAGCGAAATAGAAACACCTTTTAAATCTGTTATGTTACATTAAGTAGTCAGCCAATTTTATTGTAAGTTCTATATATACAACGTATTCCTTTGTCTCTTTATTCTTATTTTTAATATTATCACTTTTGTAAACCAAGGGAATCTTAGGGTTACATCGCTACACCACACTATTACATAGGATTTGAGGCCAATAGATATTTTTATATTTTTAATTTTAGCCAAGTGGATATAACCATTGGATTTATATGAGGTATTAGGTAGTCGGTCAATTTTGGAATTTTTAGATAAGGAAGTCCGGCAGTATATTAGAACACTTTATAGGAGAATGCAGTAATTAACGGTATAAGGTAAAGATCCCGTTGCCTGTTTAAAAAACCTAGTATACTGAATTTTCCCTCTGGAACTCTAAACATATTCTAAAGTGGCAGTCGGTCAATTTTGGAATTTTTTTTAGATAAGGAAGTCCGGCAGTATATTATAACATTTTATAGGAGAATGCACTAATTAACGGTATAAAGTAAAGATCCTATTGCCTGTTTCAAAAACCTAGTATACCGAATTCTCCCTCTGGAACTCTAAACATAATCTAAAGTGGACACTGTCCCATATACATAGACGTTTCTTTTATCCCCTTTTTACAAAAACAGACTTTTTCCCCACACACATAGATGTTCCTTTAACGTTATGAGAATCGGACATAGAGTAAAATAGTTCATATGAGAAACGTAATTAAAGATCCCCAAGAAACTATGATTCTGGAAGCAAATGCATATATATTGACGTTCAACCAAGTTCTTTATATTAATAAGAAGGAAGTAAATATACTCTTCACCCCCCCCCCCGATATCAGCCAATAGCAGCCAACAAAATAAGTGCTTGAGGAAGTAAATTCATTCTTCACACACCCTCGATATCAGCCAATAGCAGCGCAATACGATACTCCAATGAAAGGGGCTTTAATATATCTAAACAAACATGAGCAACAACAAAACTAATGTTTGAGGATATTTTTAATCTTAATTATTGAATGAACCCCCCAAATGTGAATATAAAACCCACATTAGAAAGTAACCACGTAAGAAGTGCCAGGTCTGAATAGATGTTCTTTCGGAAGGATCTGTCACAAAATATGAAATGTAAACAAATGTTGTTATATAACGTACAAGATAAGGATATATGTTTTAAGGCTATCTGAAGTCATGTTACATAAAGGACAATAAAGATCTTATACTGATCTTATATATAGGATGCTTAATCTAGAATGAATATAATGTTTAGCAGAATTTCATTTAACAGCAACCGAAAAAAACGGAAGTAGTATGTCAAACATATCCGGTTCACAATTATACAGAGCGGTTAGCGATTCGGTATAAAAGACCATAACACATACCAAATACCAGTCTTGATAAAGGTCTTGGATAAGACCGAAACGCGTTGACTGGTGAGTACTATTCCTACTTTTATTTAGTGACAAAAACACTCTGCACTATTGTATACTTTTTTCTTCACAACAGGAATATTTGGGGACGTTCATCTAGCAAGAAAGCCAACAACACTATCGTTACTCAAGAAGTGGCACCCAGAATATCTGGAGCCTCTATTTTCCACATCCCCAGGCGGTTTGAAAGCCTCAAAGAAAACTTTACACATAGAATTAACGGAATCCACTTTTTTCACATCTACTAGTAACTTATTTGCTTATCGTTTTGGTCATTGTTTGATCTCTTTTATTTCATCACTCACTCGTACACGGATGTGATTATCTGTTTGCTGCTTTGAACCTCACGTACACCACTAAGACTATTTTGATTTGCTGCTTTGGAGTATATTTTTTGGACTTACATCACACTTATATCGTTTTGTCTTAGCACTTCATTTTATCACGTGTTTTATATTGGAGAATTTTTTCATTTGACTCATCTCACGATATTTTAAACACTTACACGGTTTCTTTACATTCTAGGTTAACACTTCCACATTGCTACACCTGTTAGATTTGTCTGTGTTAAACACATAGATAGTGCTTAGGACATTTTTCATTTAATCTTTCTTTCCGTCTCGTATTACCATATCCCACTGAGTAACGCAGTAGGGATTTAGCATTAATACCACTGTCGGATCAGAGTGAAGGTGTTGGAATATATCCAATATATTCATCATACAATATATACAAGGTTGCAGGAAACAAGATTGTCTCCATTTTTTCACAAAGAGTTTTTATTGTTTCCAATAGGAATATTGCAATAGGAATCCAATTTTAACCATTCTAACTGGAATAATTCTCACATTGTGTACTGTTTTATTGTATTTTTAATTGATGTATTGTTATTTGCATTTTTAAAGTATTGTACATGATCCATGCTGTTTGTCATATGTATGTAAATAAATATTACATATTTTAATTTATCTGCTATTTATTGTAAACTTCACAACAAGATCAATCAGACCTAGTCTTGTTCAGTGGCGCTTTGGTAATCCGCAATTTTGTTATTCTATTTTTAGTAGACACTATTAGTCTATTCACCAGAGCCAAGGTCTAGTTTCAGTAGGCGCTAAGTGTATCCACTATTATCTATATGTGTAGATATGTATATACATGCAAATAATTTTATCTTTGTGGCTGACAGTAACACACATTAATCATTTTACCTCTGTGGCTGACAGTAACACACAATTAATTTTACCTTTGTGGTTGACAGTAACATGCAAATAATTATATGTATGTGTGTATATTTGTATGCGTGTAAATGTATGTGTGTGCATTTGTATGCATGTACATGTATGTGTGTGCATTTGTATGCATGTACATGTATGTGTGTGCATTTGTATGTGTGTAAATGTATGTGTGTGCATTTGTATGCATGTATATGTATGTGTGTGCATTTGTATGCATGTATATGTATGTGTGTGCATTTGTATGCATGTACATGTATGTATGTGCATTTGTATGCATGTATATATTTGTTTATGTGTGTATATTTGTATGTCTATATGTGTATGTATGTGCGTATGTATATATGTGTATGTATGTGCTTATGTATATATGTTGTGTATGTATGTATATGTGTATTTTATTGTGTGTATGTGTGTGTGTGTGTATATATATATATATATATATATACACACACACACAAAACACGGGTGGGGTCAGCACTCTCAGGCCGGACCGGGTACACATCCTATGACCCTGCAACATGCACAGCCCTGGGTGCAAACCAGCACTCTCAGGAAGCTGCACTGTCACCAGAGCCACAGGCAGTTAACCCCAGAGAGGCCTGGGTGCAAGGCCCAAACAGGGAAAATTATAAAAAAATTATATATTAATATAACACACAGAAAAAGTCCAGCACTCACTCACAAGCTCTCAACTAAGATAAAAAGCAGCAATGGAAGAGTTAGTTACCGCATCTGGCCAAATGGGAAAAGCCCAGGTACCTCGTCAAGGTCTCTTCCAAAAAAACTCTGGGTCCCTAAACAGCCACACAATGCAGGCTCACAATCAAATAACTGTGAAAAATAGCAACTGTGAAAAAATGGAGGGTGCACAGGCTTATGTAATCTCCCCAAACATATATAAAACACGGGTGGGGTCAGCACTCTCAGGCTGGACCGGGTACACATCCTCCTTGCTCATTGTGCTTAGAGGAATATAGCTACACCTCACTGACGAAGCCCAATGAAGGCCGAAACGATCGTCTGGGGTTGCTGTGTTCCTTGTTTAGAGAAGAATTGCCTGGTATTTTGGCGCTGGACTGACCGTAATAGGCGGGATCAGACTGATATACTAAAGGAAACTTTGACTCTGTGAAAAGCATTACTGGGCTAAAAAGTTGCACCCAGGTGGTAAATCGCCATAGAACAGGCTAACAATGATATTGAGCCAGTTGTTCATTCCTGTGAGTGTGCTTCTCTCTCTCTGTGTGTATGTGTATACACAGTAGATGAAGTTGAAAGAAGACAGAAGTCATTCGAGTTTAACCTATACAGATCCTACTTTTTTTACAATGAAAAGCTTCAATTGAGTTTAAAATAATCCCATTAAAAAGGTGACCCATTTAACACAAGCAATCATATCAATGAATTCAGTTTCTAGCCTGAGGAAACAGCCTGTGGTGGCTGAGAAACATGTCGCTGTTTTTAAAATAAAAGTTTTTAAATATACACTTGCTTTATCACAATTATTCTGCTCCTGTTTGGGGGCAAAGTGTGTGTGCTAGTTCTATCTTCCAAAGTGGTGATTTTCTGCATCCTGCAAATTGGATTCCATAGTCCACTGGGCGGCTGAGAGGTCCCAGTACTGCTGATATTGCACCTGGTGGTGCTTTGTTTCCTGTAAGTACAACCTTGAATCCTTTTTTATCTGGTGTACAAACGTTACTGGGCTATGTGTGTGCCTTTTTTGCCCTTATAGGCATCATAGGATAGGCCCTCGCCAAGGATCATCTCTATCTGGCTGGAGACACCAATGAGCTGGACCACTGTTTGATGTTCCAGGCTGCCACAATAGCACCATTTGGGTGCGCTACGCTTGTGAGTATATTTCCTATCCTGTTGATGTTTTGTATCTGACTGCCGTGACGTTACTAGGCCATGTTGGCGCCTCTGTGCTTCTTTCTCTTCTAGCCAGAAATGTATCTAAACCATTTTTAAATGTATCTAAGGTATTGGCATTCACTACCTCCTCAGGTAATGAGTTCCACTATTTTATTGCTCTAACAGTGAAAAATGTTTCCTTTGCAGGAGATGAAATCTCCTTTCCTCCAGCCTTAAATTGTGATCTCTTGTTACAAACATTTTTCTTGGAATAAATAGAGCTTCTTCCATCTCTGTATATGGGCCTTGAATATATTTATATAAAGTAATGTCACCTCTCAAGCGCCTTTTTTCTAGAGAAAACAGACACAGTTTGACTAACCTCTCCTCATAGCTTAAATTATCCGTTCCCCTTATTAGCTTTGTGGCCTTTCTATGAACTTTTTCTAAGTCTGCAATATCTTTTTTGCGATCCGTCCCCAGAACTGCACTCCATATTCAAGGTGAGGTCTTACCAGGAATTTATATAGTGACAGAATTATGCTTTTCTCCTTTTAATACATTAGTATCTTATTAGCCTTAGAATCTGCTGTCCTGCATTGTGCACCCATCTTTAGCTTGTTATCTATTCCTTAAAGGGAAACTGAACCCAATTTTTTTTCTTTCATGATTCAGATAGAGCATGCAATTTTAAGCAACTTTCTAATTTACTTCTATTATAAATTTTTCTTCATTCTCTTGCTATCTTTATTTGAAAAAGAAGGCATCTAAGCTAAGGAGCCAGCAAATCTTTGTTTCAGACCATGGACAGCACTTGTTTATTGGTGCTGTCCAATCAGCAAGGACAACCCAGGTTGTTCACCAAAAATGGGCAGGCATCTAAACTTACATTCTTACTTTTCAAATAAACATACCAAGAGAATGAAGAAAATTTGATAATAGGAGTAAATTAGAAAGTTGCTTAAAATTGCATGCTCTGATTCACAAAAGAAAAAATTTGGGTTCAGTTTCCCTTTAAGCTTCCCCCAGCGCTCCCCGCTGCTTCACACCCCTCCCCAGGACTGTTACACGCCTCCCAGCTGCCCAGCCCTCCCACTTCTCTCCTCTACTTAATGGCTGACTCTGTGCGGCCGCGCAGTGGACACACGCAGTGGGCGCAACGCTGGTGTGCCAAAAGAACCGCTAAAGGCAAGCTCGTCAGCTCCCGTCCGTGACTGGACTGCGCCCAGCGTCACGAACCCTGGTTCCTGCAATCGCTACGATGCCTGCACCCTCCGTGCTCTCAACACTGCCAGATCATCCGCCTGTCACCACTCATCCCAGACAAACACCAGAGGACCCTTCACCTGCCATAACTGCTCTTTCTCCTCCCTTCAGATCACAACACAACCAGTCGACCCACGCAAAAACAGCCGCAACCACCTCAACTGCATCCTCCTCAACACCTGCTCCGTCCGCAAGTACTCCTTCGAAATTTGGAACCTGCTGGACTCCACCTCCCCAGTTGTCGCCTTACTCACCGAAACCTGGCTGAACCCCTCCTCAACGCATGACATCGCCATCCCCGACGGCTACAAGATCACCCACAAGGACCACATCAACCCACCTGGACGAGGCATCGCCATTGTTTACAAACACTCCCTCCACATCACAACCAGCTCCGACGACCAATCACCAGGCTTAGAACACCTACACTTCAAGATCCAGGTCAACCCCAACACCACCCTCCACGGCACCCTCATCTACACACCTCCCGGACCATGGCTCGCCTTCTGCGACTCCATCACGACCACATTGCACCCCACGCCCTCGCCTCAACAGACTACATCCTCCTCAGCTACCTCAACTTCCACCTAGACAACCCCAATGACCACAACACCACCATCCTTCTGGAAAGTCTTGGAACCATCGGACTGAAGCAACTCATCAACTCCCCAACCCACGTAGCCTCGACCTGATCTTCTCCGCTTACAACCACGTCTCAGTCAACCAGATCACCGAACTCCATTGGACCGACCACCACTGAATACACTTCTCCTTCAACAAACCCACCAGACACCTTCGGCAGCACCACCCGCCCCGCAGAAACTGGAACATCACCGAAGACCAGCTGTACTCCAACCTGAACAAGTGCCCCCCCAGCAACCTCCACAGATGCCAACTCCTCCGTCCCCAACCTTTGCCGCTGGATAACCGACTGCGCCAACACACTTGCCCCCTCAAGAAATCGTCCAGCGGCCAACCCACCAACAAGGCCAGCTGGTTCACCCCGGCCCTCCAGGACTCCAAATGCCACTGCAGGTGACTAGAAAGAACCTGGAGATCCAGCAAGACCCCTTCGGACAAAGCAGCCTACAAAGAAGCCATCATCACCCACCACCACCTCATCAAAACCACCAAGAAGACAGCAATCAAAGACAGAATAAACACCAATGCCCACAACAGCAATGAGCTGTTCAGTCATCAAAGAATTCTCCAAACCCGACAGCGACACCAACATCAGCCCGCACTCCCAGGACCTCTGCAACAACCTTGCCACATACTTCCATTGCAAGATTGTCGACGTCTGCGACAGCCTCATGCCCCAGACCTCACCCACCACCGCCAACCCCCACCAACATTGCACCCTTAAACACTTCCGCCTACTCCCCACAGACCATCTGGAGCCCCCTCACCACAGAGGACACCCTAAGGATCATGAGATCGATCCACTCCGGAGCACCCTCAGACCCATGCCGGCATCATATCTTCAACAAAGCGGGTGACACCATCGCCCTCGAACTCTGCCGCACCATCAACTGCAGCATCGAGAACGGCACCTTCCCGGAAGATTGGAAGCAGGCAGAGGTGAACCCCCTGCTGGAGAAACCCACAGCAGACCCCAAGGACCCTAAGAACTTCCGTCCCATCTCACTACTCCCCTTTCCGGCCAAAGTCATGAGAAGGCAATCAACGCCTAACTTGTAGACCACATTAAAGCCAACCACACCTTGGACCCCTCCCAGTCCGGTTTCAGGAGCAACCACAGCACCGAGACTGCCCTCCTCACTGCCAAAGACGACATCCGCACCCTACTCAACTGAGCAGAGACTGACACCCTTATCCTCCTGGACCTCTCAGCAGCATTCAACACTGTCTCCCACCGCACCCTCTGCACCCACCTACACGATGCCAGCATCAACGACAAAGCCATGGAATGGATCATCTCCTTCCTCACCGGCAGAACCCAAAAAGTGAGACTCCCTCCCTTCACCTCTAAGCCCACAGAGATCAGCTGCGGTGTACCCCAATGATCTTCACTGAGCCCTACCCTCTTCAACATCTACTTGGCCCCCCTCGCTGCTATCGTCTGGCGACACAACCTCAACATTGTTTCCTTCGCCGACGACACCCAGCTGATCCTCTCACTCACCAGTGATCCTCCCACTCACCAAGAAAAATGTCCACAAAGGGATGACAGCAGTCGCAGCCTGGATGAGAAACAGATGTCTCAAGCTGAAGCAGACAAGACCGAAGTCCTCCTTCATGGACCCACCACATCCGCCTGGGATAACTCCTGGTGGTCCACAGCTCTTGGACACCCGCCTACCCCCACCGACCACACACGAAACCTAGGCATCATCCTGGACTCATCACTCTCCATGGAGCGACAAGTCAACGCTGTCTCCTCTTCATGCTTCCGTATACTACACCTGCTGCAAAGTATCTTCAGGTGGATCCCAACCGAGACCAGGAAGATGGTCACCCATGCCCTGCGTGACTTGCACTGGCTACCCGTCAACAAATGAATCATGTTCAAGCTTCTCACTCACGTATTCAAGGCCCTCCACAACAACGGTCCCAAATACGTCAACCACCACGTCACCTTCTACACCCCCACCAGACAGCTTCGATTGGCTGACCAAGCCCTCGCAGTCATCCCCCACATCAGGAAGATAAAAGCGAGAGGCAGATCCTTCTCTCACCTGGCAGCCAAGACATGGAACACTCTCCCGCTGCACCTCAGACAAGCTACCTCCCTAAGTTCAGAAAGGACCTCAAGACCTGGCTTTTCTACTGAACTGCAGCAACCCCAAGTGCCTTGAGACCCTTACGGGTGAGTAGCCACGCTTTACAAAAATCTGATAGAGTTACTACTCCCAAATCCCTTTCCTCCTCTGTTTGGCTAAGTCTAGTCCCATTTAAATAATACGTTACCTGCTTATTTTTACTTCCATAATGTAGAACCTTGCATTGTCCAGGGTTAAAGGGACATATTGTAAAACTCAATATTTATTTCATGATTCAGATAGAACACAGTTTTAAACAACTTTCCAATGTAGTGCTTCAGGCATGTGCACGCTTTGAGGCCCATTTGTCAAGCTCCGGATAGAGCTTGAGGCCCCGTGTTTCTGGCGAGCCTGCAGGCTCGCCAGAAACATCAGTTATGAAGCAGCGGTCTCTGAGAAGGCCGACAGAGATCGCCGCAATTCAACCCGATCAAGTACGATCGGGTTGATTGACACCCCCAGCTGGTGGCCGATTGGCCACAAATCTGCAGGGAGCAGCGTTGCACCAGCAGCTCACAAGAGCTGCTGGTGCAATGCCGAATACGGAAAGCGTATTGCTCTCTGCATTCAGCAAGGTAACATTCAGCAACATAAGAAGGAAGCAAATTTAATAATAGAAGTAAATTGTAAACTTTTTTTAAATTGTATTCTCCATCTGATTCATGAAATATTTTTTTTTGGTTTCATGTCCCTTTAAATTTCATTTTCCATTTACCAGCCCTTTCGTCAAATTTTTCCAAAGCAATTTCATCCTGACCTAATGACCTTACACAACTTTGTATCATCTGCAAAAATAGAGATGTTGATATGTAATCCTTATTAAAAAGAACAGGGCCCAGTACTGATCCCTGGGGGACTCCACTATAAGTATGATCCATTCACTACTACTCGTTGCTCCATTTATTTATCCATGAGCTAATATTTTCAGCTATTTCCAGTCTGTGTCTATGTGAGTCTGTGACTATGTGTGTATGTGCCTGTGTATGTGTGCATGGTGAACATTTACTTTGGAAATGCCACGTTACCCTCTGAACAAAAAAATATTATGGCCAAAAATCTTGGGGGGAGTGGGGAAGCAGAATTTTGAGTGCCTAGGGCAGCATAAATATGCCACTGATTTAAGTGCAGTGTTGTGATGAGCCCACAACCAGCACTGCCTCTGAAGAGCATTGCATACCAGCACCTCACAAGGAGGTAACAAGTACGGTATTTCACGTGTGTATTAGCTTTCACTGAGCTCTATGATTTGAGTGCAGGGTTGTGATTAAACCCACAACCAGCACCGCCTCTGAAGGGCACTCTGCACCTCACAAGGAGGTAACAAGTATCTCTTATTGGGTATACTGACGTGTGTATGAGCTTTCACTGAGCTCATTCATATTAAAGCAGCATTTTGTTTGGCCCATAACCAGCCGTACATCTCCAGGGGCTCGATTTATCAAGCTACGGTGGACAGCTCGTCTCTGGTGGACTGAATTCCCCTGGTAGAATTAAAGATTGCACGCGAGTGCTATTTTACGCCCCCTGCCCCGCGCACAACCAATCACGCATGGACAGGAGCTGTCAACCTAAGAGGTGGAGAACAGTTAGAGAAGCAGCTTGATGACCGCTGCTTGATAAATACTGACTGCAGATTCTCTTGTGAGAACCTGCAGTCGTAACCTGCAAGCGATACATTTTTACTTTTAACTTGTAATATGAGCACAAGAATAAGAGCGCTATTGATTAACTTGTAATATGAGCACAAGAATGGGAGCGCTAATGATTTAACTTGTAATATGAGCACAAGAATGGGAGCGCTAATGATTTAACTTGTAATATGAGCACAAGAATAAGAGCACTAGTGATTTAACTTGTAATATGAGCACAAGAATAAGAGCGCTATTGATTTAACTTGTAATATGAGCACAAGAATGGGAGCGCTATTGATTTAACTTGTTATGAGCACAAGAATAAGAGCACTAGTGATTTAACTTGTAATATGAGTACAAAAATAAGAGCGCTATTGATTTAACTTGTAATATGAGCACAAGAATAAGAGAGCTATTGATTTAACTTGTAATATGAGCACAAGAATAAGAGCACTAGTGATTTAACTTGTAATATGAGCACAAGAATGGGAGCGCTATTGATTTAACTTGTAATATGAGCACAAGAATAAGACCACTAGTGATTTGACTTGTAATATGAGCACAAGAATGGGAGCGATATTAATTTAACTTGTAATATGAGCACAAGAATAAGAGCGCTAGTAAATTAACTTGTAATATGAGCACAAGAATAATGGCTAGATTACGAGTCTTGGGTTAAGGTTAAAAAGCAGCATTGAGAGGTCCCAACGCTGCTTTTTTCATCTTGCAGGTACAGGTGTACTGCTCACTTTTTGTTCCCCATGACTTGAACATACCGCAAATCCACGCCGGTATTACGAGTCTTGGAAAAAGTGAGCAGTACAGCCTACCCTGTCAAGACTCGCATCAGTAGTTAAGAGTTTTATCGGCTAACGCCGTAACATAAAACTCTTAACTAAAGTGCTAAAAAGTGCACTAACACCCATAAACTACCTATTAACCCCTAAACCGAGCCCACCCCCCACATCGCAAACAGTTAAATAAAAATTTTAACCCCTAATCTGCCGACCAGACATCGCCGCCACTTTAACAAATATATTAACCCCTAAACCGCCGCACTCCTGCCTCGCAAATACTAGTTAAATATTTTTAACCCCTAAACTGACGTCCCTAACATCGCCGACACCTACCTACATTTATTAACCCCTAATCTTCCGCCCCCAACGTCGCCGCAACTATATTAAATGTATTAACCCCTAAATCTAGGTCTAACCCAAACCCTAACGCCCCCAACTTAAATATAAATAAAATTACTACAATTAACTAACTTATTCCTATTTAAAACTAAATCCTTACCTATAAAATAAATCCTAAGATAGCTACAATATAACTAATAGTTACATTGTAGCTAGCTTAGGGTTTATTTTTATTTTACAGGCAACTTTGTATTTATTTTAACTAGGTAGAATAGTTATTAACTATTTAATTACTACCTAGCTACAATAAAGACAAACTTATAACCTGTAAAATAAATCCTAACCTAAGTTACAATTACACCTAACACTACACTATAATTAAATTAATTCCCTAAACTAACTACAATTAAATACAATTATCTAAATTACGAAGAAAACAAACACTAAATTGCAGAAAATAATAAAATAATTACAATTTTTTAAAACTAATTACACCTAATCTAATCCCCCTAATAAAATAAAAAAGCCCCCCAAAATAATAAAAATCCCTACCCTATACTAAATTACAAATAGTCCTTAAAAGGGTTTTTTGCGGGGCATTGCCCCAAAGTAATCAGCTCTTATACCTGTAAAAAAAAAATACAATACCCCCCCCAACATTACAACCCACTACCCACACACCCAACCCTACTCTAAAACCCACCCAATCCCCCTTAATAAAACCTAACACTAACCCCTTGAAGATCACCCTATCTTGAGACATCTTCACCCAACCGGGCAGAAGTGGTCCTCCAGACGGGCAGAAGTCTTCATCCAAGCCGGGAAGAAGAGGTCCTTCAGATGGGCAGAAGTCTTCACCCCGGCGGCATCTTCTATCTTCATCCATCCGGAGTGGAGCGGGTCCATCTTCAAGACATCCGATGCAGAGCATCCTCTTCTGTCTTGATCCGACGACTAAATGACGGTACCTTTAAGTGACGTCATCCAAGATGGCGTCCCTTCAATTCCAATTGGCTGATAGAATTCTATCAGCCAAACGGAATTAAGGTAGAAAAAAATCCTATTGACTGATTCAATCAGCCAATAGGATTGAGCTCGCATTCTATTGGCTTTTCCAATCAGCCAATAGAATGCAAGCTCAATCCTATTGGCTGATTGGATCAGCCAATAGGATTGAACTTCAATCCTATTGGCTGATTGCATCAGCCAATAGAATTTTTTCTACCTTAATTCCGATTGGCTGATAGAATTCTATCAGCCAATCAGAATTGAAGGGACGCCATCTTGGATGACGTCACTTAAAGGTACCGTCATTTAGTCGTCAGATCAAGACAGAAGAGGATGCTCCGCCTCGGATGTCTTGAAGATGGACCCGCTACGCGCCGGATGGATGAAGATAGAAGATGCCGCGTGGATGAAGACTTCCGCCCGTCTGGAGGACCTCTTATTCCCGGCTTGGCTGAAGACTTCTGCCTGTCTGGAGGACCACTTCTGCCCGGTTGGGTGAAGACGTCTCAAGGTAGGGTAATGTTCAAGGGTTTAGTGTTAGGTTTTATTAAGGGGGTATTGGGTGAGTTTTAGAGTAGGGTTGGGTGTGTGGGTGGTGGGTTTTAATGTTGGGGGGTATTGTATTTTTTTTTTACAGGTAAAAGAGCTGATTACTTTGGGGCAATGCCCCGCAAAAAGCCCTTTTAAGGCTGATAGAATTCTATCAGCCAATCAGAATTGAAGGGACGCCATCTTGGATGACGTCACTTAAAGGCACCGTCATTTAGTCATCAGATCAAGACAGAAGAGGATGCTCCGCGTCGGATGTCTTGAAGAATAACCCGCTACGCGCCGGATGGATGAAGATAGAAGATGCCGTCTGGATGAAGACTTCTGCCCGTCTGGAGGACCTCTTCTGCCCGGCTTGGATGAAGACTTCTGCCTGTCTGGAGGACCAATTCGCCCGGCTTCGTTGAGGACTTCGGCCCGATTGGGTGAAGACTTCTCAATGTAGGGTGATCTTCAAGGGGTTAGTGTTAAGTTTTATTAAGGGGGGATTGGGTGGGTTTTAGAGTAGGGTTGGGTGTGTGGGTGGTGGGTTTTAATGTTGGGGGGTATTGTATTTTTTTTTTACAGGTAAAAGAGCTGATTACTTTGGGGCAATGCCCCGCAAAAAGCCCTTTTAAGGGCTATTTGTAATTTAGTATAGGGTAGGGATTTTTATTATTTTGGGGGGCTTTTTTATTTTATTAGGGGGATTAGATTAGGTGTAATTAGTTTAAAAAATTGTAATTATTTTATTATTTTCTGTAATTTAGTGTTTTTTTCCCCCTAATTTAGATAATTGTATTTAATTGTAGTTAGTTTAGGGAATTAATTTAATTGTAGTGTAGTGTTAGGTGTAATTGTAACTTAGGTTAGGATTTGTCTTTATTTTAGCTAGTTATTAAATAGTTAATAACTATTTAAAAACTATTCTACCTAGTTAAAATAAATACAAAGTTGCCTGTAAAATAAAAATAAACCCTAAGCTAGCTACAATGTAACTATTACTTATATTGTAGCTATCTTAGGGTTTATTTTATAGGTAAGTATTTAGTTTTAAATAGGAATAATTTATTTAATTTTAGTAATTTTATTTATATTTATTTTAATTATATTTAAGTTAGGGGGTGTTAGGGTTAGACTTAGGTTTAGGGGATAAGAACTTTAATATAGTGGCAGCGACGTTGGGGCAGCAGATTAGGGGTTAATAAGTGTAATTAGGTTGCGGCGACATTGAAGGGCGGCAGAGTAGGGGTTAATAAATATAATGTAGGTGTCGGCGATGTTGGGGGCGGCAGATTAGGGGTTCATAAGTATAATGTAGGTGGCGGCGGTGTCCGGAGCGGCAGATTAGGAGTTAATAATATAATGCAGATGTCGGCGATGTCGGACAGCAGATTAGGGGTTAATAAGTGTAAGATTAGGGGTGTTTAGACTCGGGGTTCATGTTAGGGTGTTAGGTGTAGACATTAAAAGTATTTTCCCCATAGGAATCAATGGGGCTGCGTTAGGAGCTGAACGCTGCTTTTTTGGTTTTTTTTCAGCCGAATCTGCACCATTGATTCCTATGGGGAAATCGTGCACGAGCACGTTTTACCAGCTCACCGCTACCGTAAGCAGCGCTGGTATTGAGGTGAGATGTGGAGCTAAATTTTGCTCTCCGCTCACTTTTCTGCGACTAACGCCGGATTTGTAAAAACCCGTAATACCAGCGTTGTTTGTAGGTGAGCGGTGAGCTGAAACTGTTCATTAGCACCGCAAGCCTTACAGACAAAAACTTGTAATCTAGCCGTAAGAGCGCTATTGATTTAACTTGTAATATGAGCACAGGAAGAGCGCTACTGATTTAACTTGTAATAGGAGCTCAAGAATAAGAGCGCTAGTAAATTAACTTGTAATATGAGCATAAGAATAGGAGCGCTAGTGATTTAACTTGTAATATGAGCACAAGAATAAAAGCACTAGTGATTTAACTTGTAATATGAGCATAAGAATAGGAGCACTAGTGATTTAACTTGTAATATGAGCACAAGAATAAGAGCACTAGCGATTTAACTTGAAATATGAGCATAAGAATAGGAGCGCTAGTGATTTAACTTGTAATATGAGCACAAGAATAAGAGCACTAGTGATTTAACCTGTAATATTAGCACAAGAATAGGAGCGCTAGTGATTTAACTTGTAATATGAGCACAAGAATAAGAGCACTAGTGATTTAACTTGTAATATGAGCACAAGAATAAGAGCGCTAGTGATTTAACGTGTAATATGAGCACAAGAATAAGGGCTCTAGTGATTTAATTTGTAATATGAGCACAAGAATAGGAGCGCTACTGATTTAACTTGTAATATGAGCACAAGAATAAGAGCACTAGTGATTTAACTTGTAATATGAGCACAAGAATAGGATTGCTATTGATATAACTTGTAATATGAGCACAAGAATAAGAGCGCTAGTGATTTAACTTGTAATATGAGCACAAGAATAAGAGCGCTAGTGATTTAACTTGTAATATGAGCACAAGAATAGGAGCGCTACTGATTTAACTTGTAATATGAGCACAAGAATAAGAGCACTATGGATTTAACTTGTAATATGAGCACAAGAAAAAGAGTGCTACCGATTTAACCTGTAACATGAGCACAAGAATAAGAGCGTGTCAGGGTGCCAGGAATCATACTGAGACGAGAAGTGCAAAAATAATCACACCTTTATTAATAACAAAAAATAATAAAAAGTCCACAAGTCAAATAACAAGCCAGGAGTCAAAACCAGAGCTGGTAGTCAGACAAGCCAAG
This sequence comes from Bombina bombina, assembly GCF_027579735.1. NCBI lineage: Eukaryota > Metazoa > Chordata > Amphibia > Anura > Bombinatoridae > Bombina > Bombina bombina. Next base: position 1,223,717,921 of record NC_069502.1, read on the forward strand.
TCAGGAGCCAAAGCGAATAGTCAGACGAGCCGGAATTAGGAACAAGAAAAACAACAGAGTCAGGAACAAGCCAGGGATCAGGAACCAGGAAGGACGTCAGACAGCCAGGTAATACACAGGAACTCTCATGAACAGGTCTGAGACAACGCAAAGGCAAAGCATACTGAACAGAGGCCCTTTAAATAATAAGTGATGACATCACAATTCTGAGACTGCATCCTGTCTCACACAGATGATGCACACCAGTCTGGCCGTAAAAGGAAGTGCAGAAAATGAGCAGCATCCCCCACAATGCACCATAGTCAGGAAGAGAGGTGAGTAAAATGGCTGACAGCAGCACATGGCAAACAAAACAGGGGAAAACCCTGACAGAGCGCTACTGATATAACTTGTAATATGAGCACAAGGATAGGAGCGCTATTGATATAACTTGTAATATAAGCACAAGAATAGAAGCGCTATTGATTTAACTTGTAATATGAGCGCAAGAACAGGAGCGCTATTAATTTAACTTGTAATATGAGCAGAAGAATAAGAGCGCTACTGATTTAACTTGGAGAGGCCTATTTTTCAAGCCGTCAACTGCAAATATGCCGGTATTCTGCAGCATAATTGTGGCGAGCTTGATTCGACCTATTTATCAAAACCTACAGACCGGCAAAAGTTGAAATTTGTGACGTAACATATGATCTGCTGGTCTCAATCCGACACAGATCGATGCTTAGGTCATTACAGATCTGATATTCTGCTCTGAATACAAATTTGGCACTATCTGACACCTTTTGCAAGGTAACAAATTTCTAACTGGTACACTCGCCTCTATTCCGGCCCAGCGTACCTGGTTTTCAATCCGCAACCCTGGAGGCCACGGATGCCATAGGAATCAATGGGAGTCTGAAAGCATCGAAAGCTTATGTTTGATGCTGCCAGATATCCCATTGATTTATATGGTAGAAAACAAATTACATGAGAATTGAAGAAATAGCAATGGCACTATATAGGCAAGCCCCACTTGTAGTTTAATAATATGCTTGCACTCTACTAGTATAGTGTATAATTGTGCTCAGATCTTCCGTTATCAGTTTTGTGGGTTGGTGCTCTGCATAAATAAAGAGGAAACTAGAATAAGTGGATAAGGGTTATCCACAAAAAGTATTCATATAGCACTCTGTTGCCCAGACTAGGACATTGGCGGTATTCCTAGAGTTAAAACAGAACTTTTAATTAAATCGGTTAAAAATGTAAGTACTCCAACACACCATTCATACTATTTTACTATATCTAAACTCTGTGTTAAGAGAAATTACAGATTATGAAGATGAGATCAGTCCAATATAGGTGGCCTTATCCACAATTGTAAACATCTTCATCTGTAATCCAATGTAGTGTATTACCAATTAGTTGGTCTTTAGTTAGTCCTAAGATAGCAAGATCATTCCACTCAGTCATTAATGTGCATAAGTGAATGATAAAAAAAGAAGGCGCCACCATAGTGCACAATCAGATGTGTAAAACACGCCAGTAAAACAAGTAAGACCGTACTTACAAGCTGTAAGACACTTGAGAAGTGTCACAAACGCCTTCTGGACTGTTATGGAGTCATCCAGCTAACTCACACTGGTGGATCTCAAAAGTCCTCTGGGATGTGAGGGCGGCGATGGCAAAAGAAACCAGCATCCAGCAGCAGTTCCACAGAGCCGGCTCGTCCTGTACTATCCACTATTGTTGTAGATACAATGTATCAGATGGATAGGTTAAATGAGTAAATAAATGAATAAAAGATAGTTCATGGCAAAAGTCTTGTAAAAGCAAACAGACTTTATTTGGGGTACAAAAGCACAACGTTTCTCGGTCTCTCCTTACTGCTGCTTACTGCTGCTGGATGCTGGTTTCTTTTGCCATCGCCGCCCTCACATCCCAGAGGACTTTTGAGATCCACCAGTGTGAGTTAGCTGGACGACTCCATAACAGTCCAGAAGGCGTTTGTGACACTTCTCAAGTGTCTTACAGCTTGTAAGTACGGTCTTACTTGTTTTACTGGCGTGTTTTACACATCTGATTGTGCACTATGGTGGCGCCTTCTTTTTTTATCATTCACTTCTGCAGAGTTTAACATCTTGGGACACCAACAAGAAATTCGAAGAAGCAGCCTGCCATCCGTTCCAGATTTAGGATTTGGATTATGGACTAGATGAACTGTCCATTATAATATTCCCATCACGTACATCAGTGGTTTGGTTTGACTGGGTTTATAACTACACTGTTTTTATTTTCACAGATGTCACTTTTGTTTATATATGTATAGGTGTTTTATTTATGATACACTATATGTTTATATAATTTATATACAGGTATTTGGCGCACTGATTTTTTAATATAAGTTTTATTAATGTGCATAGTCTGGGTATGTGAGATCAGATTCTCCACACATTTATGTCAGGGTTAAATACCGGAGTGTTGGAGACTCACTTATATTTCCAGACTATCTGAATATACAACTAATGTGTGAAATGGGAAATTAGAGGGGGGTCTTAGATCCGTGGATAACTAGTAAATATGTGGTGTAAGGCAGAGGCAAGATTTATCTAGTCTTTGCCTTTATTATGATATATGCACTTAGCAGTTCACAGCATGTGTGATCATTATAGGCCATGCATCTGTAGTAGACACTGGGGTAGCCTGTTTATATATCACTGATAGATGTACCCTTGCAAACATTTAAAATAAATACCACAGAGAATCTGTCTCCAGCATAAAACCTTGTTCTACTACAGACTTAAATTGTCTGAGTTTGGTTCAATTGTATATAATATCGTATGTGCTGGTGGTCTTTAGATATAACCAAGGGTACTATTATAGCAGGACAGACTTCAGGCACTGTGTATATAATATCATATGTGCTGGTGGTCTTTAGATATAACCAAGGGTACTATTATAGTAGGACAGACTTCAGGCACTGTGTATATAATATCGTATGTGCTGGTGGTCTTTAGATATAACCAAGGGTACTATTATAGCAGGACAGACTTCAGGCACTGTGTATATAATATCGTATGTGCTGGTGGTCTTTAGATATAACCAAGGGTACTATTATAGCAGGACAGACTTCAGGCACTGTGTATATAATATCGTATGTGCTGGTGGTCTTTAGATATAACCAAGGGTACTATTATAGTAGGACAGACTTCAGGCACTGTGTATATAATATCGTATGTGCTGGTGGTCTTTAGATATAACCAAGGGTACTATTATAGCAGGACAGACTTCAGGCACTGTGTATATAATATCGTATGTGCTGGTGGTCTTTAGATATAACCAAGGGTACTATTATAGCAGGACAGACTTCAGGCACTGTGTATATAATATCGTATGTGCTGGTGGTCTTTAGATATAACCAAGGGTACTATTATAGCAGGACAGACTTCAGGCACTGTGTATATAATATTGTATGTGCTGGTGGTCTTTAGATATAACCAAGGGTACTATTATAGCAGGACAGATTTCAGGCACTGTGTATATAATATCGTCTGTGCTGGTGGTCTTTAGATATAACCAAGGGTACTATTATAGCAGGACAGACTTCAGGCACTGTGTATATAATATTGTATGTGCTGGTGGTCTTTAGATATAACCAAGGGTACTATTATAGCAGGACAGACTTCAGGCACTGTGTATATAATATTGTATGTGCTGGTGGTCTTTAGATATAACCAAGGGTAATATTATAGCAGGACAGACTTCAGGCACTGTGTATATAATATCGTATGTGCTGGTGGTCTTTAGATATAACCAAGGGTACTATTATAGCAGGACAGACTTCAGGCACTGTGTATATAATATCGTATGTGCTGGTGGTCTTTAGATATAACCAAGGGTACTATTATAGCAGGACAGACTTCAGGCACTGTGTATATAATATTGTATGTGCTGGTGGTCTTTAGATATAACCAAGGGTACTATTATAGCAGGACAGACTTCAGGCACTGTGTATATAATATTGTATGTGCTGGGGGTCTTTAGATATAACCAAGGGTACTAATATAGCAGGACAGACTTCAGGCACTGTGTATATAATATCGTATGTGCTGGTGGTCTTTAGATATAACCAAGGGTACTATTATAGCAGGACAGACTTCAGGCACTGTGTATATAATATTGTATGTGCTGGTGGTCTTTAGATATAACCAAGGGTACTATTATAGCAGGACAGACTTCAGGCACTGTGTATATAATATCGTATGTGCTGGTGGTCTTTAGATATAACCAAGGGTACTATTATAGCAGGACAGACTTCAGGCACTGTGTATATAATATTGTATGTGCTGGTGGTCTTTAGATATAACCAAGGGTACTATTATAGCAGGACAGACTTCAGGCACTGTGTATATAATATTGTATGTGCTGGTGGTCTTTAGATATAACCAAGGGTACTATTATAGCAGGACAGACTTCAGGCACTGTGTATATAATATCGTATGTGCTGGTGGTCTTTAGATATAACCAAGGGTACTATTATAGCAGGACAGACTTCAGGCACTGTGTATATAATATTGTATGTGCTGGTGGTCTTTAGATATAACCAAGGGTACTATTATAGCAGGACAGACTTCAGGCACTGTGTATATAATATCGTATGTGCTGGTGGTCTTTAGATATAACCAAGGGTACTATTATAGCAGGACAGACTTCAGGCACTGTGTATATAATATTGTATGTGCTGGTGGTCTTTAGATATAACCAAGGGTACTATTATAGCAGGACAGACTTCAGGCACTGTGTATATAATATCGTATGTGCTGGTGGTCTTTAGATATAACCAAGGGTACTATTATAGCAGGACAGACTTCAGGCACTGTGTATATAATATTGTATGTGCTGGTGGTCTTTAGATATAACCAAGGGTACTATTATAGCAGGACAGACTTCAGGCACTGTGTATATAATATTGTATGTGCTGGTGGTCTTTAGATATAACCAAGGGTACTATTATAGCAGGACAGACTTCAGGCACTGTGTATATAATATCGTATGTGCTGGTGGTCTTTATATATAGACCACGGGTACTATTATAACAGGACAGACTTCAGGCACTGTGTATATAATATTGTATGTGCTGGTGGTCTTTATATATAGACCAAGGGTACTATTATAGCAGGACAGACTTCAGGCACTGTCTATATATTATCGTATGTGCTGGTGGTCTTTAGATATAACCAAGGGTACTATTATAGCAGGACAGACTTCAGGCACTGTGTATATAATATTGTATGTGCTGGTGGTCTTTAGATATAACCAAGGGTACTATTATAGCAGGACAGACTTCAGGCACTGTGTATATAATATCGTATGTGCTGGTGGTCTTTATATATAGACCAAGGGTACTATTATAGCAGGACAGACTTCAGGCACTGTGTATATAATATCGTATGTGCTGGTGGTCTTTAGATATAACCAAGGGTACTATTATAGCAGGACAGACTTCAGGCACTGTGTATATAATATTGTATGTGCTGGTGGTCTTTATATATAGACCAAGGGTACTATTATAGCAGGACAGACTTCAGGCACTGTGTATATAATATCGTATGTGCTGGTGGTCTTTATATATAGACCACGGGTACTATTATAGCAGGACAGACTTCAGGCACTGTGTATATAATATCGTATGTGCTGGTGGTCTTTAGATATAACCAAGGGTACTATTATAGCAGGACAGACTTCAGGCACTGTGTATATAATATTGTATGTGCTGGTGGTCTTTATATATAGACCAAGGGTACTATTATAGCAGGACAGACTTCAGGCACTGTGTATATAATATTGTATGTGCTGGTGGTCTTTAGATATAACCAAGGGTACTATTATAACAGGACAGACTTCAGGCACTGTGTATATAATATTGTATGTGCTGGTGGTCTTTAGATATAACCAAGGGTACTATTATAGCAGGACAGACTTCAGGCACTGTGTATATAATATCGTATGTGCTGGTGGTCTTTAGATATAACCAAGGGTACTATTATAGCAGGACAGACTTCAGGCACTGTGTATATAATATTGTATGTGCTGGTGGTCTTTAGATATAACCAAGGGTACTATTATAGCAGGACAGACTTCAGGCACTGTGTATATAATATCGTATGTGCTGGTGGTCTTTAGATATAACCAAGGGTACTATTATAGCAGGACAGACTTCAGGCACTGTGTATATAATATTGTATGTGCTGGTGGTCTTTAGATATAACCAAGGGTACTATTATAGCAGGACAGACTTCAGGCACTGTGTATATAATATTGTATGTGCTGGTGGTCTTTAGATATAACCAAGGGTACTATTATAGCAGGACAGACTTCAGGCACTGTGTATATAATATCGTATGTGCTGGTGGTCTTTATATATAGACCACGGGTACTATTATAACAGGACAGACTTCAGGCACTGTGTATATAATATTGTATGTGCTGGTGGTCTTTATATATAGACCAAGGGTACTATTATAGCAGGACAGACTTCAGGCACTGTCTATATATTATCGTATGTGCTGGTGGTCTTTAGATATAACCAAGGGTACTATTATAGCAGGACAGACTTCAGGCACTGTGTATATAATATTGTATGTGCTGGTGGTCTTTAGATATAACCAAGGGTACTATTATAGCAGGACAGACTTCAGGCACTGTGTATATAATATCGTATGTGCTGGTGGTCTTTATATATAGACCAAGGGTACTATTATAGCAGGACAGACTTCAGGCACTGTGCATATAATATCGTATGTGCTGGTGGTCTTTAGATATAACCAAGGGTACTATTATAGCAGGACAGACTTCAGGCACTGTGTATATAATATTGTATGTGCTGGTGGTCTTTATATATAGACCAAGGGTACTATTATAGCAGGACAGACTTCAGGCACTGTGTATATAATATCGTATGTGCTGGTGGTCTTTATATATAGACCACGGGTACTATTATAGCAGGACAGACTTCAGGCACTGTGTATATAATATCGTATGTGCTGGTGGTCTTTAGATATAACCAAGGGTACTATTATAGCAGGACAGACTTCAGGCACTGTGTATATAATATTGTATGTGCTGGTGGTCTTTATATATAGACCAAGGGTACTATTATAGCAGGACAGACTTCAGGCACTGTGTATATAATATTGTATGTGCTGGTGGTCTTTAGATATAACCAAGGGTACTATTATAACAGGACAGACTTCAGGCACTGTGTATATAATATTGTATGTGCTGGTGGTCTTTAGATATAACCAAGGGTACTATTATAGCAGGACAGACTTCAGGCACTGTGTATATAATATCGTATGTGCTGGTGGTCTTTAGATATAACCAAGGGTACTATTATAGCAGGACAGACTTCAGGCACTGTGTATATAATATCGTATGTGCTGGTGGTCTTTAGATATAACCAAGGGTACTATTATAGCAGGACAGACTTCAGGCACTGTGTATATAATATCGTATGTGCTGGTGGTCTTTAGATATAACCAAGGGTACTATTATAGCAGGACAGACTTCAGGCACTGTGTATATAATATCGTATGTGCTGGTGGTCTTTAGATATAACCAAGGGTACTATTATAGCAGGACAGACTTCAGGCACTGTGTATATAATATTGTATGTGCTGGTGGTCTTTATATATAGACCAAGGGTACTATTATAGCAGGACAGACTTCAGGCACTGTGTATATAATATCGTATGTGCTGGTGGTCTTTAGATATAACCAAGGGTACTATTATAGCAGGACAGACTTCAGGCACTGTGTATATAATATTGTATGTGCTGGTGGTCTTTAGATATAACCAAGGGTACTATTATAGCAGGACAGACTTCAGGCACTGTGTATATAATATTGTATGTGCTGGTGGTCTTTAGATATAACCAAGGGTACTATTATAGCAGGACAGACTTCAGGCACTGTGTATATAATATCGTATGTGCTGGTGGTCTTTATATATAGACCACGGGTACTATTATAACAGGACAGACTTCAGGCACTGTGTATATAATATTGTATGTGCTGGTGGTCTTTATATATAGACCAAGGGTACTATTATAGCAGGACAGACTTCAGGCACTGTCTATATATTATCGTATGTGCTGGTGGTCTTTAGATATAACCAAGGGTACTATTATAGCAGGACAGACTTCAGGCACTGTGTATATAATATTGTATGTGCTGGTGGTCTTTAGATATAACCAAGGGTACTATTATAGCAGGACAGACTTCAGGCACTGTGTATATAATATCGTATGTGCTGGTGGTCTTTATATATAGACCAAGGGTACTATTATAGCAGGACAGACTTCAGGCACTGTGTATATAATATCGTATGTGCTGGTGGTCTTTAGATATAACCAAGGGTACTATTATAGCAGGACAGACTTCAGGCACTGTGTATATAATATTGTATGTGCTGGTGGTCTTTATATATAGACCAAGGGTACTATTATAGCAGGACAGACTTCAGGCACTGTGTATATAATATCGTATGTGCTGGTGGTCTTTATATATAGACCACGGGTACTATTATAGCAGGACAGACTTCAGGCACTGTGTATATAATATCGTATGTGCTGGTGGTCTTTAGATATAACCAAGGGTACTATTATAGCAGGACAGACTTCAGGCACTGTGTATATAATATTGTATGTGCTGGTGGTCTTTATATATAGACCACGGGTACTATTATAGCAGGACAGACTTCAGGCACTGTGTATATAATATTGTATGTGCTGGTGGTCTTTAGATATAACCAAGGGTACTATTATAACAGGACAGACTTCAGGCACTGTGTATATAATATTGTATGTGCTGGTGGTCTTTAGATATAACCAAGGGTACTATTATAGCAGGACAGACTTCAGGCACTGTGTATATAATATCGTATGTGCTGGTGGTCTTTAGATATAACCAAGGGTACTATTATAGCAGGACAGACTTCAGGCACTGTGTATATAATATTGTATGTGCTGGTGGTCTTTAGATATAACCAAGGGTACTATTATAGCAGGACAGACTTCAGGCACTGTGTATATAATATCGTATGTGCTGGTGGTCTTTAGATATAACCAAGGGTACTATTATAGCAGGACAGACTTCAGGCACTGTGTATATAATATTGTATGTGCTGGTGGTCTTTAGATATAACCAAGGGTACTATTATAGCAGGACAGACTTCAGGCACTGTGTATATAATATTGTATGTGCTGGTGGTCTTTAGATATAACCAAGGGTACTATTATAGCAGGACAGACTTCAGGCACTGTGTATATAATATCGTATGTGCTGGTGGTCTTTATATATAGACCACGGGTACTATTATAACAGGACAGACTTCAGGCACTGTGTATATAATATTGTATGTGCTGGTGGTCTTTATATATAGACCAAGGGTACTATTATAGCAGGACAGACTTCAGGCACTGTCTATATATTATCGTATGTGCTGGTGGTCTTTAGATATAACCAAGGGTACTATTATAGCAGGACAGACTTCAGGCACTGTGTATATAATATTGTATGTGCTGGTGGTCTTTAGATATAACCAAGGGTACTATTATAGCAGGACAGACTTCAGGCACTGTGTATATAATATCGTATGTGCTGGTGGTCTTTATATATAGACCAAGGGTACTATTATAGCAGGACAGACTTCAGGCACTGTGCATATAATATCGTATGTGCTGGTGGTCTTTAGATATAACCAAGGGTACTATTATAGCAGGACAGACTTCAGGCACTGTGTATATAATATTGTATGTGCTGGTGGTCTTTATATATAGACCAAGGGTACTATTATAGCAGGACAGACTTCAGGCACTGTGTATATAATATCGTATGTGCTGGTGGTCTTTATATATAGACCACGGGTACTATTATAGCAGGACAGACTTCAGGCACTGTGTATATAATATTGTATGTGCTGGTGGTCTTTAGATATAACCAAGGGTACTATTATAGCAGGACAGACTTCAGGCACTGTGTATATAATATTGTATGTGCTGGTGGTCTTTATATATAGACCAAGGGTACTATTATAGCAGGACAGACTTCAGGCACTGTGTATATAATATTGTATGTGCTGGTGGTCTTTAGATATAACCAAGGGTACTATTATAACAGGACAGACTTCAGGCACTGTGTATATAATATTGTATGTGCTGGTGGTCTTTAGATATAACCAAGGGTACTATTATAGCAGGACAGACTTCAGGCACTGTGTATATAATATCGTATGTGCTGGTGGTCTTTAGATATAACCAAGGGTACTATTATAGCAGGACAGACTTCAGGCACTGTGTATATAATATCGTATGTGCTGGTGGTCTTTAGATATAACCAAGGGTACTATTATAGCAGGACAGACTTCAGGCACTGTGTATATAATATCGTATGTGCTGGTGGTCTTTAGATATAACCAAGGGTACTATTATAGCAGGACAGACTTCAGGCACTGTGTATATAATATCGTATGTGCTGGTGGTCTTTAGATATAACCAAGGGTACTATTATAGCAGGACAGACTTCAGGCACTGTGTATATAATATTGTATGTGCTGGTGGTCTTTATATATAGACCAAGGGTACTATTATAGCAGGACAGACTTCAGGCACTGTGTATATAATATTGTATGTGCTGGTGGTCTTTAGATATAACCAAGGGTACTATTATAGCAGGACAGACTTCAGGCACTGTGTATATAATATTGTATGTGCTGGTGGTCTTTAGATATAACCAAGGGTACTATTATAGCAGGACAGACTTCAGACACTGTGTATATAATATTGTATGTGCTGGTGGTCTTTAGATATAACCAAGGGTACTATTATAGCAGGACAGACTTCAGGCACTGTGTATATAATATTGTATGTGCTGGTGGTCTTTAGATATAACCAAGGGTACTATTATAGCAGGACAGACTTCAGGCACTGTGTATATAATATTGTATGTGCTGGTGGTCTTTAGATATAACCAAGGGTACTATTATAGCAGGACAGACTTCAGGCACTGTGTATATAATATTGTATGTGCTGGTGGTCTTTATATATAGACCAAGGGTACTATTATAGCAGGACAGACTTCAGGCACTGTGTATATAATATTGTATGTGCTGGTGGTCTTTAGATATAACCAAGGGTACTATTATAGCAGGACAGACTTCAGGCACTGTGTATATAATATTGTATGTGCTGGTGGTCTTTAGATATAACCAAGGGTACTATTATAGCAGGACAGACTTCAGGCACTGTGTATATAATATTGTATGTGCTGGTGGTCTTTAGATATAACCAAGGGTACTATTATAGCAGGACAGACTTCAGGCACTGTGTATATAATATTGTATGTGCTGGTGGTCTTTAGATATAACCAAGGGTACTATTATAGCAGGACAGACTTCAGGCACTGTGTATATAATATTGTATGTGCTGGTGGTCTTTAGATATAACCAAGGGTACTATTATAGCAGGACAGACTTCAGGCACTGTGTATATAATATCGTATGTGCTGGTGGTCTTTAGATATAACCAAGGGTACTATTATAGCAGGACAGACTTCAGGCACTGTGTATATAATATTGTATGTGCTGGTGGTCTTTATATATAGACCAAGGGTACTATTATAACAGGACAGACTTCAGGCACTGTGTATATAATATTGTATGTGCTGGTGGTCTTTATATATAGACCAAGGGTACTATTATAGCAGGACAGACTTCAGGCACTGTGTATATAATATTGTATGTGCTGGTGGTCTTTATATATAGACCAAGGGTACTATTATAACAGGACAGACTTCAGGCACTGTGTATATAATATTGTATGTGCTGGTGGTCTTTATATATAGACCAAGGGTACTATTATAGCAGGACAGACTTCAGGCACTGTGTATATAATATTGTATGTGCTGGTGGTCTTTATATATAGACCAAGGGTACTATTATAGCAGGACAGACTTCAGGCACTGTGTACCTTAATATCAACACTTCTAAATAGAGTGTATCCCTGTAATGATACTTATATAAATTACGCTTGAACTCACTGGATATTGGAAGGACAAATGACTCCCTTATATACCCTTAATTCATAGGGGTTAATTAGCAATGTGTAATGCTTAGACACGTGTAACGTTTCACTGTATTGTCCTAGAAAGCAAACTTGAACAGAAATAAAATGTATTGGCATTAATACACTTATATTATGCCCTCTGTACTCGTTATCAGTTCAGTTTGTTTGAAACATTACTGTTGTAAGTTAGTTAACGGTCTCTGATCTCGATCCGTTCATTGCTGATGTGTGTCGAGTCATAAGTTCAACAGGTATTGCTATGTCTGTCCTATATATAAACTCAGTGGTAATATATCAGTGTCCTTTCACCTGTAGTCACTAACTTACGGCTAGATTTAGAGTTTGGCGTTAGCCGTCAAAACCAGAGTTAGAGGCTCCTAACGCTGGTTTTTACCGCCCGCTGGTATTTAGAGTCAGTCAGGAAAGTGTCTAACGCTCACTTTGCAGCCGCAACTTTTCCATACCGCAGATCCCCCTACGCCATTTGCGTATCCTATCTTTTCAATGGGATCTTTCTAACGCCGGTATTTAGAGTCTTGGCTGAAGTGAGCGTTAGAAATCTAACGACAAAACTCCAGCCGCAGAAAAAAGTCAGGAGTTAAGAGCTTTCAGGGCTAACGCCGGTTCATAAAGCTCTTAACTAATGTGCTCTAAAGTACACTAACACCCATAAACTACCTGTGTACCCCTAAACCAAGGCCCCCCCCACATCGCCGCCACTCTAATAAAAAAATGTAACCCCTAATCTGCCGACCGCACACCACCGCAACCTACATTATCCCTATGTACCCCTAATCTGCTGCCCCTAACATCGCCGACCCCTATATTATATTTATTAACCCCTAATCTGCTGCCCCTAACATCGCCGACCCCTATATTATATTTATTAACCCCTAATCTGCCGCCACCAATGTCGCTGCTACCTTACCTACAATTATTAACCCCTAATCTGCCGCCACCAATGTCGCTGCTACTTTACCTACAATTATTAACCCCTAATCTGCCCACCGTACCTCACCGCTACTATAATAAAGTTATTAACCCCTAATCCGTCTCACTCCCGCCTCACTAACCCTATAATAAATAGTATTAACCCCTAATCTGCCCTCCCTAACATCGCCGACACCTAACTTCAAGTATTAACCCCTAATCTGCCGACCGGACCTCACCGCTACTATAATAAATGTATTAACCCCTAAAGCTAAGTCTAAACCTAACACTAACACCCCCCTAAGTTAAATATAATTTAAATCTAACGAAATAAAATAAATCTTATTAAATAAATTAATCCTATTTAAAGCTAATTTACTTACCTGTAAAATAAACCCTAATACAGCTACAATATAAATAATAATTATATTGTAGCTATTTTAGGATTTATATTTATTTTACAGGCAACTTTGTATTTATTTTAACCAGGTACAATAGCTATTAAATAGTTAAGAACTATGTAATAGCTACCTAGTTAAAAAGTACAAAATTACCTGTAAAATAAATCCTAACCTAAGTTACAATTAAACCTAACACTACACTATCAATAAATTAATTAAATAAAATACCTACAATTAAATCTAACACTACACTATCAATAAATTAATTACATGAAATACCTACAAATAAATACAATTAAATAAACTAACTAAAATAAAAAAATAAAAAAAGCTAAGTTACAAAAAATAAAAAAATTAATTACAAACATAATAAAAATATTACAACAGTTTTAAGCTAATTACACCTACTCTAAGCCCCCTAATAAAATAACAAAGCCCCCCAAAATAAAAAAAATGCCCTACCCTATTCTAAAATTAAAATAGAAAAGCTCTTTTACCTTACCAGCCCTTAAAAGGGCCTTTTGCGGGGCATGCCCCAATGAAAACAGCTCTTTTGCCTGTAAAAATAAACACAATACCCCCCCCCAACATTACAACCCACCACCCACATACCCCTAATCTAACCCAAACCCCCCTTAAATAAACCTAACACTAAGCCCCTGAAGATCTTCCTACCTTATCTTCACCTCGCCAGGTATCACCGATCGGTCCAGGCTCCGAAGTCTTCATCCAAGCCCAAGCGGGGGCTGGAGATCCATCATCCGGCTGAAGTCTTCTATCAAGCGGCAAGAAGAAGTCCAGAAGAGGCTCCAAAGTCTTTATCCTATCCGCGCAGAAGAGGAGATCTGGACCGGCAACCATCTTCTTCCAAGCGGCATCTTCTATCTTCATCCGATGACGAGCGGCTCCATCTTGAAGACCTCCGGCGCGGATCCATCCTCTTCTTCCGACGTCCTAAGTCCGAATGAAGGTTCCTTTAAATGACGTCATCCAAGATGGCGTCCCTTGAATTCCGATTGGCTGATAGGATTCTATCAGCCAATCGGAATTAAGGTAGGGAAAATCTGATTGGCTGATTGAATCAGCCAATCAGATTGAGCTTGCATTCTATTGGCTGTTCTGATCAGCCAATAGAATGCAAGCTCAATCTGAATGGCTGATTGAATCAGCCAATCGGATTGAACTGGAATCTGATTGGCTGATTCCATCAGCTAATCAGATTTTTCCTACCTTAATTCCGATTGGCTGATATAATCCTATCAGCCAATCGGAATTCAAGGGACGCCATCTTGGATGACGTCATTTAAAGGAACCTTCATTCGGACTTAGGACGTCGGAAGAAGAGGATGGATCCGCGCCGGAGGTCTTCAAGATGGAGCCGCTCGTCATCGGATGAAGATAGAAGATGCCGCTTGGAAGAAGATGGTTGCCGGTCCGGATCTCCTCTTCTGCGCGGATAGGATGAAGACTTTGGAGCCTCTTCTGGACTTCTTCTTGCCGCTTGATAGAAGACTTCAGCCGGATGATGGATCTCCAGCCCTCTCTTGGGCTTAGATGAAGACTTCGGAGCCTGTACCGAACGGTGATACCTGGCATGGTGAAGACAAGGTAGGAAGATCTTCAGGGGCTTAGTGTTAGGATTATTTAAGGGGGGTTTGGGTTAGATTAGGGGTATGTGGGTGGTGGGTTGTAATGTTGGGGGGGGTATTGTATGTTTTTTTTTACAGGCAAAAGAGCTGAATTCTTTGGGGCATGCCCGCAAAAGGCCCTTTTAAGGGCTGGTAAGGTAAAAGAGCTTTCCTATTTTAATTTTAGAATAGGGTAGGGCATTTTTTTTATTTTGGGGGGCTTTGTTATTTTATTAGGGGGTTTAGAGTAGGTGTAATTAGCTTAAAATTGTTGTAATATTTTTATTATGTTTGTAATTCATTTGTTTATTTTTTGTAACTTAGCTTTTTTTATTTTTTGTACTTTAGTTAGTTTATTTAATTGTATATATTTGTAGGTATTTCATGTAATTAATTTATTGATAGTGTAGTGTTAGTTTTAATTGTAGATAATTGTAGGTATTTCATGTAATTAATTTATTGATAGTGTAGTGTTAGGTTTAATTGTAACTTAGGTTAGGATTTATTTTACAGGTAATTTTGTAATTATTTTAACTAGGTAGCTATTAAATATTAACTATTTAATAGCTATTGTACCTGGTTAAAATAAATACAAAGTTGCCTGTAAAATAAATATTAATCCTAAAATAGCTACATTATAATTATTATTTCTATTGTAGCTATATTAGGGTTTATTTTACAGGTAAGTATTTAGCTTTAAATAGGAATAAGTTATTTAATAAGAGTTAATTTATTTTGTTAGATTTAAATTATATTTAATTTAAGGGGGTGTTAGTGTTAGGGTTAGACTTAGCTTTAGGGGTTAATACATTTATTAGAGTAGAGGTGAGGTCTGGTCGGCAGATTAGGGGTTAATACTTGAAGTTAGGTGTCAGCGATGTTAGGGAGGGCAGATTAGGGGTTAATACTATTTATTATAGGGTTAGTGAGGCGGATTAGGGGTTAATACATTTATTATAGTAGCGGTGAGGTCCGGTCGGCAGATTAGGGGTTAATTATTGTAGGTAGCTGGCGGCGACGTTGTGGGGGGCAGATTAGGGGTTAATAAATATAATATAGGGGTCGGCGGTGTTAGGGGCAGCAGATTAGGGGTACATAGGTATAATGTAGGTTGCGGCGGTGTACGGAGCGGCAGATTAGGGGTTAAAAAAATATGCAGGGGGCAGCAGATTAGGGGTTAATGAGTGTAAGGTTAGGGGTGTTTAGACTCGGGGTTCATGTTAGGGTGTTAGATGCAGACTTAGAAACTGTTTCCCCATAGGAAACAATGGAGCTGCGTTAAGAGCTGAACGCTGCTTTTTTGCAGGTGTTAGGTTTTTTTTCAGCTCAAACTGCCCCATTGTTTTCTATGGGGGAATCGTGCACGAGCACGTTTTTTAAGCTGGCAGCGTCCGTAAGCACCGCTGGTATTGAGAGTTGCAATGGCGGTAAATATGCTATACGCTCCCTTTTTGGAGCCTAACGCAGCCCTTCTGTGAACTCTAAATACCAGCGGTATTTAAAAGGTGCGGGAGAAAAAAAGCATGCGTTAGCTACGCGGGTCGTTACCGACAAAACTCTAAATCTAGCCGTTAGTGTAGAGATCCCGTGTAATATCACATAGTCTCCCGTGTTAGTGCGGTCTATAAGTATTTCTATCCCGTTGTTATACTGCCTTAAGTTGGTTAATCAGTGGTTAAATATTGTTAAGATCATGACAATTGTGTTATATTGTCAGATCGGATAAATGATACCTGTATTAATGTGCAATTAGTGCTATACGTTATCCTGTATCACAATTCACCTATTGTAAACACAGATATAATTGTCACCCAGTCTGGGACCAGTTAGTAATTACGGTTAGCAAAGTAACAATTGTTGCGATAGCCCTCCTTACAACTCACGCCTCGAGTCTCCCTATTGGATAGACGTTTGCGTGACTAAATTTGGCTTGTGTTCAAGTAACTATGTACTCACTAGACGGGTGCTGCTATACCCTGTCAAACTCACTGTTCATTACATATAGATTATACTGCGGCCAATGCTTATGTTGGAAAATCAAATGAGATTATGCTCACAATGTTGAGTAACTATTCTAATGCTTAAAGGGACACTGAACCCAAATTTTTTCTTTTGTGATTGAGATAGAGCATGCAATTTTAAGCAACTTTCTAATTTACTCCTATTATCAATTTTTCTTCGTTCTCTTGCTATCATTATTTGAAAAAGAAGGCATCTAAGCTTTTTTTTGGTTTCAGTACTCTGGACAGCACTTTTTTATTGGTGGATGAATTTATCCACCAATCAGCAAGGACAACCCAGGTTGTTCACCAAAAATGGGCCGGCATCTAAACTTACATCCTTGCATTTCAAATAAAGATACCAAGAGAATGAAGAAAATTTGATAATAGGAGTTAATTAGAAAGTTGCTAAAAATTTCATGCTCAATCTGAGTCACGAAAGAAATTTTTTGGGTACAGTGTCCCTTTAAGTAATTTGTGTTGTAGGTTGCAAAATGAAAACCGCGGTGAACTAAACACAGTGTCTTTACTACTGGTGTAGATATTGCATTTCCATATGAAAATGCATTGTTAATAGTTACTCCAATGAATTAATAACTAGTTAGTGTTTGAGCTCATAATAACTACGTGCCCCCTCCATCTCCCAGTGTCATATCGATGACCGCGGCTAGATAGACATATTATATTTCGTATGGTAGTTAGTTACACTCAAAGCTTCTATTTTAACTACAGAGTTTTTTAAACTAAAAAAGCGTCTGTTCTGCTGACGCGTTTCGCCCATGAGGGCTTTATCAAAGGCAGCGAGCCGTCGGAATTCTTGCTATTTACGGTTTCTGTGTACCGGAAGCCCCGCCTATTCATTGATTTCATTGGAATCGTCAATGTCAATCATTATGACATCATGTTTAAGTTGGTATATACCTATTCACGTACATTTTTACGTATCTATTTTCTATTCTCTTCTTTTGCATTAATTACTGGTGTGTTTGACCTTATTTGTATCTGTATAGTTTGTAACTATCTTAGATCAACTTCTTATTGATGATACATTTATATAAATACTTGGATTTCGTGTGAAATTATTGGTGTTCATTTATAGGCTCTAATAATGAACTCTAATTTTCTACTACTTTCCAGATGGTTTGGTTTTGTATAAGTATATACATAAAAACGGTTATCAAAATAAATGAGGGAAAAGCGGATATTGTTTAGATCTTTATGGATCTCTGTTAGTTATCTTGCTAGATATTTGGCTATCTGTACCTGTTTATCATATTTCTACAAATGTAACTCCTGCTGGCCGGTCTAATGTAATGTTGTACATAGTTTTTAACACTTAAAGTACCTTAAGCATCCTTACCTATAGATAAGACCAGTATATCTCTTATCGAGGGACTATTCCATAGTTTCAGAAATGTGTTTTCCATCTCTTGAAATTGCTTATTATTTCTTGCCTCAGGTTTTGTATGTTTGTATTACTTTGTCTTGTTCTTCATTATTAAAGTGTACTTGTACCATTCCCTGTAGTGGGACAAAGCCAGTTTGCACTCACCCCTGATATTCTCTGTCCTCATCCATTTATATCAAATATATAAATTATTTCTTCATCTTCTTCTATTTTATGTTTGGTTATTATCCCTTATTGATGGGGAAATGTGTTCATATGTTTAGATAACTTGTTGTATTTATGTGATTGTTTATACTCGTTTTATGTGATTGTTTATACTCGTTTTATGTGATTGTTTATACTCGTTTTATGTGAGTATAAAGATAACTCCCTGTAAATGTTTTAACTCTTGGGTGATTGTATTTTAATCATTTTAGAACCTCTTAGTAGTTTTAGCAACTTTTATATCTTAGGATAAATGAGTATCTGACACCTTTTGCAAGGTAACAAACTTCTAACAGGTACGCTCGCCACTATTCCGGCCCAGCGTACCTGGTTTTCAATCCGCAACCCTGGAGGCCGCGGATGCCATAGGAATCAATAAGAATCTGAAAGCATTGAAAGCTTATGTTCGATGCTGCCAGATATCCCATTGATTTATATGGTAGAAAACAAATTTAATTTACACCTAACACCCTAACATAGCCCTGAGTCTAAACACCCCTAATCTGCCGCCCCGATATCGCCGCAACCTAAATAAAATGTATTAACCCCTATCCCGCCGCTCCTGGACCCCGCCGCAACTGTAATAAAATTATTAACCCCTATTCTGACACTCCCGGACCCCACTGCAACTGTAATAAAATTATTAACCCCTATCTTGCTGCTCCTGGACCCCGCCGCAACTGTAATAAAATTCAGAAGTCTTCATCCAGACGTCATCTTCTATCTTCATCCATCCGGCGCATAGCATCCTCTTCTTCTGATGGTCAACGTAGAATGAAGTTTCCCTTTAAGGTACGTCATCCAAGATGGCGTCCCTTACATTCAGATTGGCTGATAGAATAGATAGAAATCAGCCAATAGGAATTAAAAAGGAAAAAAACTTATTGGCTGTTGCAATCAGCCAATAGGATTGAGCTTTCATTGAGCTCACATTCTATTGGCTGATTGGAATAGCCAATAGAATGTGAGCTCAATCCTATTGGCTGATTGGATCAGCCAATAGAATGAAAGTTCAATCCTATTGGCTGATTGCAACAGCCAATAGGATTCCCCCCCCCTTAATTCCTATTGGCTGATAGAATTCTATCAGCCAATCAGAATGTAAGGGACGCCATCTTGGATGACGTACCTTAAAGGGAAACTTCATTCTACGTTGACCATCGGAAGAAGAGGATGCTCCGCGCCGGATGTCTTGAAGATGGATGGATGAAGATACAAGATGCCATCTGGATGAAGACTTCTGCCGGGTTCGATGAGGACTTCGGCCCGCTTGGATAAAGACTTCTGCCGCTTGGATGAGAATGGATGTCCGGTCTTCGAAAACTGTAAGTGGATCGTCGGGGGTTAGTGTAAGGTTTATTTAAGGGTTTATTGGGTGGGTTTTATTTTTAGAGTAGGGTCTGGGCAGTAAAAGAGCTAAAAGCCCTTTTAAGGGCAATGCCCATACAAATGCCCTTTTCAGGGCAATGGGGAGCTTAGGTTTTTTGGATAGGGTTTTAATTTGGGGAGGTTGGGTGTGGGTGGTGGGTTTTACTGTTGGGGGGGTGTTTGTATTTTTTTTTACAGGTAAAAGAGCTGATTTCTTTGGGGCAATGCTCAGCATTTCGGGGGGTCTTTTTTATTTTGATAGGGCTATTAGATTAGGTGTAATTGTTTTTTTATTTGTGATAATTTTTTTATTTTTTTTGTAACTTAGTGTTTTTTGTAACAGCTTTTATTTTTTGTAATTTAGTAATTTTTAATTGTAGATTTCAATAATTTGAGTAGAGTAAGGTTTTTAAATATGTAATATATTGCTAGATTACGAGTCTTGCGTTAGCCTTATAAAGCAGCGTTGAGAGGTCCCAACGCTGCTTTTTAACGCCCGCTGGTATTACGAGTTTTGCAGGTACAGGTGTACTGCTCACTTTTTCGGCCAGACTCGAAAATACCGCAAATCCGCTTACGTCCATTGCGTATCCTACTTTTTCAATGGGACTTGCATAACGCCGGTATTACAAGTCTTCCAAAAAGTGAGCGGTACACCCTCTCCTGTCAAGCCTGGTACTGCATTTTAAAGTCAGTAGTTAAGAGTTTTATGGGCTAATGCCGTAGCATAAAACTCTTAACTAAAGTGCTAAAAAGTACACTAACACCCATAAATGACCTATTAACCCCTAAACCGAGGCCCCCCACATCGCAAATACTATTAAAAAAATGTAACCCCTAATCTGCCGAACCGGACATCGCCGCCACTATAATAAATATATTAACCCCTAAACTGCCGCACTCTTGCATAGCAAACACTAGTTAAATTTTATTAACCCCTAATCTGCCGTCCCCAATGTCGCCGCCACTATATTAAAGTTATTAACCCCTAAATCTAAGTCTAACCCTAACCCTAACACCCCCTAACTTAAATATAATTTAAATAAATCTAAATAAAATAACTACTAAATTATTCCTATTTAAAACTAAATACTTAACTATAAAATAAACCCTAAGCTAGCTACAATATAACTAATAGTTACATTGTAGCTAGTTTAGGATTTATATTTATTTTACAGGCAATTTTGTATTTATTTTAACTAGATAGAATAGTTATTAAATAGTTATTAACTATTTAATAGCTACCTAATTAAAATAAAGACAAATTTACCTGCAAAATAAAACCTAACCTAAGTTACAATTACACCTAACACTACACTACAATTAAATTAATTCCCTAAATTAACTACAATTAAATACAATTATCTAAAGTACGAAAAAAACACTAAATTACAGAAAATAATAAAATAATTACAAGTTTTTTTAAACTAATTACACCTAATCTAATCCCCCTAATAAAATAAAAAAGCCCCCCAAAATAATAAAAAGCCCTACCCTATACTAAATTACAAATAGCCCTTAAAAGGGCCTTTTGCGGGGTATTGCCCCAACGTAATCAGCTCTTTTACCTGTAAAAAAAGTACAATACCCCCCACCAACATTAAAACCCACCACCCACACAACCAACCCTACTCTAAAACCCACCCAATCCCCCCTTAATAAAACCTAACACTAACCCCTTGAAGATCACCCTACCTTGAGAAGTCTTCACCCAATCGGGCCGAAGTCCTCAACGAAGCCGGGGCGAAGTGGTCCTCCAGACGGGCAGAAGTCTTCATCCAAGCCGGGCAGAAGAAGTCCTCCAGACAGGCAGAAGTCTTCCTCCAGGCGGTATCTTCTATCTTCATCCATCCGACGCAGAGCGGGTCCATCTTCAAGACATCCGTCGCGGAGCATCCTCTTCGTTCTTCATCCAACGACTGAATGAAGGTTCCTTTAAATGACGTCATCCAAGATGGCATCCTTTGAATTCCGATTGGCTGATAGAATTCTATCAGCCAATCGGAATTAAGGTAGAAAAAATCCTATTGGCCGATGCAATCAGCCAATAGGATTGAACTTCAATCCTCTTGGCTGATTGGAACAGCCAATAGGATTGAGGTCGCATTCGGAGCGGAAGATTAGGGGTTAATAATATAATGCAGGTGTCGGCGATGTCGGTGTCGGCAGATTAGGGGTTAATAAGTGTAAGATTAGGGGTGTTTAGACTGGGGGTTCATGTTAGGGTGTTAGGTGTAGACATAAAAAGTATTTCCCCATAGGAATCAATGGGGCTGCGTTAGGAGCTGTAGGCTGCTTTTTTGCAGGTGTTAGGTTTTTTTTCAGCCGGCTCTCCCCCATTGATTCCTATGGGGAAATCGTGCATGAGTACGTTTAGCCAGCTTACCGCTACCGTAACCAGTGCTGGTATTGAGGTGAGATGTGGAGCAAAATTTTGCTCTCCGCTCACTTTTCTGCGGCTAATGCCGGGTTTGTAAAAACCCGTAATACCAGCGTTGTCTGTAGGTGAGCGGTGAGCATAAAATGCTTGTTAGTTCCGCACACCATTACGACAAAACTCGTAATCTAGGTGATAGTTAATTTAATTGGTAGTTTAATGTAATTTTAGTATAATAGTTAGGGTAGGTTAATTAATAGTTTAATATAGTTTATTTTAATTCTAAAGGTAAGTTTTAATTTATTATGAGATAGGGATGAGGTAATTTTAATGTAAAGTTAGCGGGTTGTTAGGTTTAGGGGTTAATAGATTAATTTAGTTTATGGCTATGTGGGGGGCTGGCAGTTTAGGGGTTAATAGGTTTAATAAGTGGTAGTGACGTGGGAGGCCAGGGGTTTAGGGGTTAATACATTTATTTAGTGGTGTTGGGGTTTGGGAGCGGCGGGATAGGGGTTAATACTTTTATTTAGTTGAGGTGGGGTCCAGGAGCGGCGGGATAGGGCTTAAACATTTTAGTATAGTGGCAGGGTTTAGTGACAGGGTATAAATAAAGTTGGTAAGAAGCCGTATAGCAGCGAGATCAATGACTGTTAGTTAACAACAGTCTGCTTCTCATCGCCCCGTACTTGGTGCGTGGCTTTTGTGATAAATATGGAGATCGTATTCAGGTCCGCGGCCGCGATGTTAGGCGAGCGTATTGGTGCCGGCGAATGCAGCATAGTTGATGGCTTGATAAATAGGCCTCATAATATGAGCACAAGAATAAGAGCGCTAGTATATTAACTTGTAATATGAGCACAAGAATAAGAGCACTAGTGATTTAACTTGTAATATGAGCACAAGAATAAGAGCACTAGTGATTTAACTTGTAATATGAGCACAAGAATAAGAGCACTAGTGATTTAACTTGTAATATGAGCACAAGAATAAGAGCGCTACTGATTTAACTTGTAATATGAGCACAAGAATAAGAGCGCTAGTAAATTAACTTGTAATATGAGCACAAGAAAAAGAGTGCTATTGATTTAACTTGTAATATGAGCACAGGAAGAAGAGCGCTAGTAAATTTACATGTAATATGAGCACAAGAATAAGAGCGCTATTGATTTAAGTTGTAATATGAGCACAAGAATAAGAGCGCTAGTGATTTAACTTGTAATATGAGCACAAGAATAAGAGCGCTATTGATTTAACTTGTAATATGAGCACAATAATAAGAGCGCAATTGATTTTACTTGTAATATGAGCACAAGAATAAGAGCGCTATTGATTTAACTTGTAATATGAGCACAAGAATAAGAGCGCTATTGATATAACTTGTAATATGAGCAAAAGAATAAGAGCGCTATGGATTTAACTTGTAATATGAGCACAAGAATAAGAGCGCTACTGATTTAACTTGTAATATTAGTACAAGAATAAGAGCGCTACTGATGTAACTTGTAATATGAGCACAAGGATAGGAGCACTATTGATATAACTTGTAATATAAGCACAAGAATAGAAGCGCTATTGATATAACTTGTAATATGAGTAGAAGAATAGGAGCGCTACTGATTTAACTTGTAATATGAGCACAAGAATAGGAGCGCTATTAATTTAACTTGTAATAGGAGTAGAAGAATAGGAGCGCTATTGATTTAACTTGTAATATGAGCACAAGAATAGGAGCGCTATTAATTTAACTTGTAATATGAGTAGAAGAATAGGAGCGTTACTGATTTAACTTGCAATATGAGCACAAGAATAAGAGCACTAGTGATTTAACTTGTAATATGAGCACAAGAATAAGAGCACTAGTGATTTAACTTGTAATATGAGCACAAGAATAGGAGTGCTAGTAAATTAACTTGTAATATGAGCACAAGAATAGGAGCGCTACTGATTTAACTTGTAATATGAGCACAAGAATAGGAGCGCTACTGATTTAACTTGTAATATGAGCACAAGAATAGGAGCGCTACTGATTTAACTTGTAATATGAGCACAAGAATAAGATCGCTATTGATTTAACTTGTAATATGAGCACAAGAATAGGAGCGCTACTGATTTAACTTGTAATATGAGCACAAGAATAGGAGCGCTACTGATTTAACTTGTAATATGAGCACAAGAATAAGAGTGCTAGTGATTTAACTTGTAATATGAGCACAAGAATAGGAGCGCTACTGATTTAACTTGTAATATGAGCTCAAGAATAAGAGCGCTACTGATTTAACTTGTAATATGAGCACAAGAATAAGAGTGCTAGTGATTTAACTTGTAATATAAGCACAAGAATAGGAGCGCTACTGATTTAATTTGTAATATAAGCACAAGAGTAGGAGCGCTACTGATTTAATTTGTAATATAAGCACAAGAATAGGAGCGCTACTTATATAATTTGTAATATGAGCACAAGAATAGGAGCGCTACTGATTTAATTTGTAATATAAGCACAAGAATAGGAGCGCTACTGATTTAACTTGTAATATGAGCACAAGAATATGAGCACTATTGATTTAACTTGTAATATGAACACAAGAATAGGAGCGCTAGTGATTTAACTTGTAATATGAGCACAAGAATAGGAGCGCTACTGATTTAACTTGTAATATGAGCACAAGAATAGGAGCGCTATTGATTTAACTTGTAATATAAGCACAAGAATAAGAGAGCTGTTGATATAACTTGTAATATGAGCACAAGAATAAGAGCACTAGTGATTTAACTTGTAATATGAGCACAATAAAATTGTGGAACTCATTACCAAAGGAGGTAGTGAATGCCAATACCCTAGATACATTTAAAAATAGTCTGGATACATTTCTGTATATAAACAAAATTCATGGATATGATTGCTAGTATTAAATGGGTCACCTTTATTTAAGCTTAACAGGAGCTTTTTGTAAGTATTTTAGATTTGTATAGGTTGAACTCGATGGACTTCTGTCTTTTTTCAACCTTATCTACTATGTTGTTACTATGTAAGAATAGGAACGCTAATGATTTAACTTGTAATATGAGCACAAGAATAAGAACACAAGTGATTTAACTTGTAATATGAGCACAAGAATAAGAGCACTAGTGATTTAACTTGTAATATGAGCACAAGAATACGAGTGCTATTGATTTAACTTGTAATATGAGCACAAGAATAAGAACACTAGTGATTTAACTTGTAATATGAGCAAAAGAATAAGAGCACTAGTGATTTAACTTGTAATATGAGCACAAGAATACGAGTGCTATTGATTTAACTTGTAATATGAGCACAAGAATAAGAGCGCTATTGATTTAACTTGTAATATGAGCACAAGAATAAGAGCACTAGTGATTTAACTTGTAAAATGAGCACAAGAATAAGAGCGCTATTGATTTAACTTGTAATATGAGCACAAGAATAAGAGCACTAGTGATTTAACTTGTAATATGAGCACAAGAAGAAGAGCGCTATTGATTTAACTTGTAATATGAGCACAAGAATAAGAGCACTAGTGATTTAACTTGTAATATGAGCACAAGAATGGGAGCGCTATTGATTTAACTTGTAATATGAGCACAAGAATAAGAGCACTAGTGATTTAACTTGTAATATGAGCACAAGAATAAGAGCGCTATTGATTTAACTTGTAATATGAGCACAAGAATAAGAGCGCTGTTGATTTAACTTGTAATATGAGCACAAGAATAAGAGCGCTATTGATTTAACTTGTAATATGAGCACAAGAATAAGAGCGCTAGTAAATTAACTTGTAATATGAGCACAAGAAGGAGAGCACTAGTGATTTAACTTGTAATATGAGCACAACAATAGGAGCACTATGGATTTAACTTGGGCAGTTAGTTCTCAATAGTGCTAATATTCTTGCGCTTCACGTGTAAACTGGGCCTAGATGTGTTATACGCTGTAGGGAAGTCACATATAAGGAACAATTGCAATGATAGAAGGGAGTCACTCATTTTCAGAGTCAGGGACATGTGAGTTTGCGCTGCCTGTGAGTGAGGACAGAAAGGCCAGAACTGCTTGATGCTAACTATTGTTTGAGCTAAGATAGACAGGGGAATGCTTGCTGGGATCTCCTGAATGAGCTTGAGAGACAAATATGAACTGATGAGAGGCCACGGGAATAAGTGACATTTATTTATAATGCACAAACTTATTTTAGTACTGTTACAGACGATCCGATGGTTACTACAAGCATAAGGAACCCGAGGGTCTTGCTTATTAATTTGCTGCCTACAGCGTATGGCACATGTGCACAGAGAGGAGGGTGTGAGCTCACATGATACAGAATACAGCAGAATAAAAAAATAATGCGAGCCGTATATTTCTGCAATTAGACAAACCTATAGACTATATAATATCTGTAACTGCATAGAGATAGTATGTGACAGGGCTTTCCTGTAGTCAATAACAATCACATGAGCTGTAATTATAGCAGACTAATAATAATTGTAGGTTCCCTCTGTATATAAGAGAAATAATGAAAGGGTGGGTGGGGGCGTGTTGGGGGGGGAGGGAACTGTATTTTGTTTCTATAAAACATAAGGGTGGTGGGTTGTGCTTGTTTGATTATCTGAGCTTGGGAGTTCTTAGGGACTGAATATATAAATACATTGAGAGGCAAAGAGTTCAAAAGCAATAAGTTAATGTGTGAGAGAGGAGCATGCAGTGGCGCACAGGGTGGTAAGATTTCATGCACAGCATGTTACTAATTAGTAAACTGCACTTATAAATCATATATAGGATATGGCCAAGCGTAATCTGCAGAGGAATCAAGAGCATGTAGGACACCCGTCTCATAATGACGATTAAAGAAAACCTAACACAAAAACAAACTGAAAGCATGTAAAAAAGTGATATACAATCGAGAAAGGATATATATTTATATATATGACAGGGGGAATCGCTTTAGTAACTTCAGTATTTGCAGATAGTTTACCTGCATTTTGTTTTGTAGCTCAGCTCTAATAAAAATAACACAAATTACAATATAATTCTATATCGGCTAGATTACGAGTTGTGCGTTAGCCTTAAAAAGCAACGTTGAGAGGTCCCAATGCTGCTTTTTAACGCCCTCTGGTATTACGAGTCTTGAAATGACAGGTGTACCGCTCACTTTTTTGGTCAGAATCGAAAATACAGCAAATCCACTTACGTAAATTGCATATCCTATATTTTCAATGGGACTTGCATAACGCCGGTATTACGAGTCTTCCAAAAAGTGAGCGGTACACCCTCTCCTGTCAAGACTGATACCGCATTTAAAAGTCAGTAGTTAAGAGTTTTATGGGCTAACGCCGTAGTATAAAACTCTTAACTAAAGTGCTAAAAAGTACACGAACATGCATAAACTACCTATTAACCCCTAAACCGAGCCCCCCCCCCAGCATCGCAAACACTAAAAAAAAATGTAACCCCTAATCTGCCGAACCGAACATCGCCGCCACTATAAAAAATATATTAACCCCTAAACTGCCGCCCTCCCACATTGCAAACACTAGTTACATTTTATTAACCCCTAATCTGCCGTCCCTAACATCACCGACACCTACCTACATTTATTAACCCCTAATCTGCCACCCCCAACGTCGCCGCAACTATATTAAATGTATTAACCCCTAAATCTAAGTCTAACCCTAACACCCCCTAACTTAAATATAATTTAAATAAATTTAAATAAAATTACAATTACACCTAACACTACACTATAATTAAATTAATTCCCTAAACTAAATACAATTAAATACAATTATCTAAAGTACGAAAAAAAAACACACTAAATTACAGAAAATAATAAAATAATTACAAGTTTTTTAAACTAATTACACCTAATCTAATCCCCCTAATAAAACAAAAAAGCCCCCCAAAATAATAAAAAGCCCTACCCTATACTAAATTACAAATAGCCTTTAAAAGGGCTCTTTGTGGGGAATTGTCCCAAAGTAATCAGCTCTTTTACCTGTACAAAAAAAAGTACAATACCCCCCCAACATTAAAACCCACCACCCACACACCCAACCCTACTCTAAAACTCACCCAATACCCCCTTAATAAAACTAAACACTAAACAATTGAACATCACCCTACCTTGAGAAGTCTTCACCCAACCGGGCCGAAGTCCTCAACGAAGCCGGCAGAAGTGGTCCTCCAGATGGCCAGAAGTCTTCATCGAAGCTGGGAAGAAGAGGTCCTCCAGACGGACAGAAGTCTTCATCCAGGTGGCATCTTCTATCTTCATCCATCCGACACGGAGCATCCCCTTCAAACGAAGTCCAACTGAAGAATGAAGGTTCCTTTAAATGACGTCATCCAAGATGGCGTCCCTTGAATTCCGATTGGCTGATAGAATTCTATCAGCCAATCGGAATTAAGGTAGAAAAAATCCTATTGGCTGATGCAATCAGCCAATAGGATTGAAGTTTAATCCTATTGGCTGATCCAATCAGCCAATAGGATTGAGCTGGCATTCTATTGGCTGATTGGATCAGCCAATAGAATGCGAGCTCAATCCTATTGGCTGATTGCATCAGCCAATAAGATTTTTTCTACCTTAATTCCGATTGGCTGATAGAATTCTATCAGCCAATCGGAATTCAAGGGACGCCATCTTGGATGACGTCATTTAAAGGAATCTCCATTCTTCAGTTGGACTTCATTTGAAGAGGATGCTCCATGTCTGATGTCTTGAAGATGGAGCCGCTCCGCGCTGGATGGATAAAGATAGAAGATGCCGCCTGGATGAAGACTCCTGCCCGTCTGGAGGACCACTTCTGGCCGATTTGGATGAAGACTTCTGCCCGTCTGGAGGAACACTTCACCCGGTTTCGTTGAGGACTTCGGCCCGGCTGGGTGAAGACTTCTCAAGGTAGGGTGATCTTCAAGGGGTTAGTGTTAGGTTTTATTAAGGGGGTATTGGGTGGGTTTTAGAGTAGGGTTGGGTGTGTGGGTGGTGGGTTTTAATGTTGGGGGGGTATTGTACTTTTTTTTCCAGGTAAAAGAGCTGATTACTTTGGGGCAATGCCCCGCAAAAGGCCCTTTTAAGGGCTATTTGTAATTTAGTATAGGGTAGGGCTTTTTATTATTTTGGGGGGCTTTTTTGTTTTATTAGGGGGATTAGATTAGGTGTAATTAGTTTAAAAAACTTGTAATTATTTCATTATTTTCTGTAATTTAGTGGGGGGTTTTCCGTACTTTAGATAATTGTATTTAATTGTATTTAGTTTAGGGAATTAATTTAATTATAGTGTCGTGTTAGGTGTAATTGTAACATAGGTTAGGTTTTATGTTACAGGTATATTTGTCTTTATTTTAACTAGGTAGCTATTAAATAGTTCATAACTATTTTAGCTAGTTAAAATAAATACAAAGTTGCCTGTAAAATAAAAATAAATCCTAAGCAATGTAGCTATTAGTTATATTGTAGCTAGCTTAGGGTTTATTTTATAGGTAAGTATTTAGTTTTAAATAGGAATAATTTAGTTAATGATAGTTATTTTATTTAGATTTATTTAAATTATATTTAAGTTAGGGGGGTGTTAGGGTTAGACTTAGATTTAGGGGTTAATAACTTTAATATAGTGGCGGCAACATTGGGGACGGCAGATTAGGGGTCAATAAATATAATGTAGGTGTCAGCAATGTTGGGGGCGGCAGATTAGGGGTTCATAAGTATAATGTAGTTGGCGGCGGTGTCCGGAGCGGCAGATTAGGAGTTAATAATATAATGTAGGTTGCGGCGATGTCGGGGCGGCAGATTAGGGGTTAATAAGTGTAAGATTAGGGGTGTTTAGACTCGGGGTTCATGTTAGGGTGTTGGGTGTAGACATAAAAAGTATTTCCCCATAGGAATCAATGGGGCCGCGTTAGGAGTTTTGCGCTGCTTTTTTGCAGATGTTAGGTTTTTTTTCAGCCGGCTCTCCCCCATTGATTCCTATGGGGAAATCGTGCACAAGCACGTTTTGCCAGCTCACCGCTACCGTAAGCAGCGCTGGTATTGAGGTATTTTGCTTTACGCTCACTTTTTTTGCGGCTATCGCCGGGTTTGTAAAAACCTGTAATACCAGCGTTATCTGTAGGTGAGCGGTGAGGGAAAACTGCTCGTTAGCACCGCACATCATTACTGCCAAAACTTGTAATCTAGGCGTTTGTTTTTTGTTTTGTTTTACCAGAATTATTTTGTGATGTTATCAGACTGATATTGTCTAAATAAAGGTTCTATGGGCTACAAGTTACCTAAACGCTCTATGAGAATTTAAAGCTCTGTGAATAACAAAATATACAGATGTTGTGCTTCGAGTGTAGCACTATATTAACAGTAGAAAAAGAAATAACAGTTGCTGTTTTCTACATAACGTTTCTGGCATATAAGTCGCACCTGCATATAAAATGCAGGGGATAACATGACAAATGAATAGGCAATAAACTACACCATTCCGCTACCAGTACACACTGCACTATTGATATTTAGCTCCATGGTCATCTTCTGCCCCCTGACCCTGCAAGTGATTCAGTTGGCTTTTATGTGAACCTTATGGACAGATGTGAAACAGCCCATCCCCAGCCGGTATCTTATGGAGGCATAAACAATGTCTGGATGACTGCTACTCTGTGCAGCTATAGATCCGGCGTCCCCCTTACTGCTGCTGTTTGTAATCATAAAAACAGAACCTGACACCTTAAGATCACTTTGCATGAAGCCCAGAATCTTAAAACTGCCATTTACTGGGATTGTTATTTGTAACCTCTTCCCACTGAACTCAATTGTTTTAATATACAAGACCTCTGTTAACTCATACAGTACCAGCAGTGCAGAATGTATTATACAAAGCTTCTGTTAACTCATACAGTACCAGCAGTGCAGAATTTATTATACAAAACTTCTGTTAACTCATACAGTACCAGCAGTGCAGAATGTATTATACAAAGCTTCTGTTAACTCATACAGTACCAGCAGTGCAGAATTTATTATACAAAGCTTCTGTTAACTCATACAGTACCAGCAGTGCAGAATGTATTATACAAAGCTTCTGTTAACTCATACAGTACCAGCAGTGCAGAATGTATTATACAAAGCTTCTGTTAACTCATACAGTACCAGCAGTGCAGAATGTATTATACAAAGCTTTTGTTAACTCATACAGTACCAGCAGTGCAGAATGTATTATACAAAGCTTCTGTTAACTCATACAGTACCAGCAGTGCAGAATGTATTATACAAAGCTTCTGTTAACTCATACAGTACCAGCAGTGCAGAATGTATTATACAAAGCTTCTGTTAACTCATACAGTACCAGCAGTGCAGAATGTATTATACAAAGCTTCTGTTAACTCATACAGTACCAGCAGTGCAGAATTTATTATACAAAGCTTCTGTTAACTCATACAGTACCAGCAGTGCAGAATGTATTATACAAAGCTTCTGTTAACTCATACAGTACCAGCAGTGCAGAATTTATTATACAAAACTTCTGTTAACTCATACAGTACCCGCAGTGCAGAATTTATTATACAAAGCTTCTGTTAACTCATACAGTACCAGCAGTGCAGAATGTATTATACAAAGCTTCTGTTAACTCATACAGTACCAGCAGTGCAGAATGTATTATACAAAGCTTCTGTTAACTCATACAGTACCCGCAGTGCAGAATGTATTATACAAAGCTTCTGTTAACTCATACAGTACCAGCAGTGCAGAATGTATTATACAAAGCTTCTGTTAACTCATACAGTACCAGCAGTGCAGAATGTATTATACAAAGCTTTTGTTAACTCATACAGTACCAGCAGTGCAGAATGTATTATACAAAGCTTCTGTTAACTCATACAGTACCCGCAGTGCAGAATGTATTATACAAAGCTTCTGTTAACTCATACAGAACCAGCAGTGCAGAATTTATTATACAAAGCTTCTGTTAACTCATACAGTACCAGCAGTGCAGAATGTATTATACAAAGCTTCTGTTAACTCATACAGTACCAGCAGTGCAGAATGTATTATACAAAGCTTCTGTTAACTCATACAGTACCAGCAGTGCAGAATGTATTATACAAAGCTTCTGTTAACTCATACAGTACCAGCAGTGCAGAATGTATTATACAATGCTTCTGTTAACTCATACAGTACCAGCAGTGCAGAATGTATTATACAAAGCTTCTGTTAACTCATACAGTACCCGCAGTGCAGAATGTATTATACAAAGCTTCTGTTAACTCATACAGTACCAGCAGTGCAGAATTTATTATACAAAGCTTCTGTTAACTCATACAGTACCAGCAGTGCAGAATGTATTATACAAGACCTCTGTTAACTCATACAGTACCCGCAGTGCAGAATGTATTATACAAAGCTTCTGTTAACTCATACAGTACCAGCAGTGCAGAATTTATTATACAAAGCTTCTGTTAACTCATACAGAACCAGCAGTGCAGAATTTATTATACAAAGCTTCTGTTAACTCATACAGTACCAGCAGTGCAGAATGTATTATACAAAGCTTCTGTTAACTCATACAGTACCAGCAGTGCAGAATGTATTATACAAAGCTTTTGTTAACTCATACAGTACCAGCAGTGCAGAATGTATTATACAAAGCTTTTGTTAACTCATACAGTACCAGCAGTGCAGAATGTATTATACAAAGCTTCTGTTAACTCATACAGTACCCGCAGTGCAGAATGTATTATACAAAGCTTCTGTTAACTCATACAGTACCAGCAGTGCAGAATGTATTATACAAAGCTTCTGTTAACTCATACAGAACCAGCAGTGCAGAATTTATTATACAAAGCTTCTGTTAACTCATACAGTACCAGCAGTGCAGAATGTATTATACAAAGCTTCTGTTAACTCATACAGTACCAGCAGTGCAGAATGTATTATACAAAGCTTCTGTTAACTCATACAGTACCAGCAGTGCAGAATGTATTATACAAGACCTCTGTTAACTCATACAGTACCCGCAGTGCAGAATGTATTATACAAAGCTTCTGTTAACTCATACAGTACCAGCAGTGCAGAATGTATTATACAAAGCTTCTGTTAACTCATACAGTACCAGCAGTGCAGAATGTATTATACAAAGCTTCTGTTAACTCATACAGTACCAGCAGTGCAGAATTTATTATACAAAGCTTCTGTTAACTCATACAGTACCAGCAGTGCAGAATGTATTATACAAAGCTTCTGTTAACTCATACAGTACCAGCAGTGCAGAATTTATTATACAAAGCTTCTGTTAACTCATACAGTACCAGCAGTGCAGAATGTATTATACAAAGCTTCTGTTAACTCATACAGTACCAGCAGTGCAGAATGTATTATACAAAGCTTCTGTTAACTCATACAGTACCAGCAGTGCAGAATGTATTATACAAAGCTTCTGTTAACTCATACAGTACCAGCAGTGCAGAATGTATTATACAAAGCTTCTGTTAACTCATACAGTACCAGCAGTGCAGAATGTATTATACAAAGCTTCTGTTAACTCATACAGTACCAGCAGTGCAGAATGTATTATACAAGACCTCTGTTAACTCATACAGTACCCGCAGTGCAGAATGTATTATACAAAGCTTCTGTTAACTCATACAGTACCAGTAGTGCAGAATTTATTATACAAAGCTTCTGTTAACTCATACAGTACCAGCAGTGCAGAATTTATTATACAAAGCTTCTGTTAACTCATACAGTACCAGCAGTGCAGAATGTATTATACAAAGCTTCTGTTAACTCATACAGTACCAGCAGTGCAGAATTTATTATACAAAGCTTCTGTTAACTCATACAGTACCCGCAGTGCAGAATGTATTATACAAAGCTTCTGTTAACTCATACAGAACCAGCAGTGCAGAATTTATTATACAAAGCTTCTGTTAACTCATACAGTACCAGCAGTGCAGAATTTATTATACAAAGCTTCTGTTAACTCATACAGTACCAGCAGTGCAGAATGTATTATACAAAGCTTCTGTTAACTCATACAGTACCAGCAGTGCAGCGGGGCAGAATTTAATAATACAAACTGTATCTCACTGACCATGTACTCCTTACTCACATGCCTAGAGGGGTGCAACTGCATCTCACTGACTGTGTACTCCTTGCTCACATGCCTAGAGGGGTGCAACTGCATCTCACTGACCGTGTACTCCTTGCTCACATGCCTAGAGGGGTGCAACTGCATCTCACTGACCGTGTACTCCTTGCTCCCATGCATAGAGGGGTACAACTGCATCTCACTGACCGTGTACTCCTTGCTCACATGCCTAGAGGGGAACAACTGCATCTCACTGACCATGTACTCCTTACTCACATGCCTAGAAGGGAACAACTGCATCTCACTGACCATGTACTCCTTACTCACATGCCTAGAGAGGAACAACTGCATCTCACTGACCATGTACTCCTTACTCACATGCCTAGAGGGGTGCAACTGCATCTCACTGACCGTGTACTCCTTGCTCACATGCCTAGAGGGGTGCAACTGCATCTCACTGACCGTGTACTCCTTGCTCACATGCCTAGAGGGGTGCAACTGCATCTCACTGACCATGTACTCCTTACTCACATGCCTAGAGGGGAACAACCGCATCTCACTGACCGTGTACTCCTTGCTCACATGCCTAGAGGGGTGCAACTGCACCTCACTGACCATGTACTCCTTGCTCACATGCCTAGAGGGGTGCAACTGCATCTCACTGACCATGTACTCCTTACTCACATGCCTAGAGAGGAACAACTGCACCTCACTGACCATGTACTCCTTGCTCACATGCCTAGAGGGGTGCAACTGCATCTCACTGACCATGTACTCCTTACTCACATAGTCTTGAGATCATAGTAGGTTTTAGTGGCAGTTGCGGCTCTCTCTAAGTTCTTTTGAGCAAATGCAAATGCATATTGCAGGTGCTTTCTTAGGTTCTCCACATATTGATGTGTATTGGCAGCGTATTTATGCTATGTTATGTAAATATGTGTATTTATGCTGCTACGCGGTCTATCACACGTATAGACTGCCGCTCCAGTGACTGTCTGTCCTCTCACTCCGGTTCTGATTGTAATTGACAGCGGGACAGCGGCACTGAAGGTAGACCGCTGCTCGCTATTGAATCTTTGCTTCATTTTTTTTTTCTAATTAGAGTACTTGATGCCAACGTTTTACTGCCTTGTTTGAGGGATGGACAACTGTGGATGGTTGGCTGGAATATATGTTATGTAAATGAGATTTTTATATATATAATAAACTGCTTAGTACTGGCATATGCAGTACATTCTATTTACCATACATACTGTTGTGATTACTGTGTTTGTAAAGTGAGAGGGGATTGCACATTACACAGCATGGGGGCTGGCTGTAAGGACTAGCTAGGGACTGAGGAAAAAATCCTTTGTCTGTAGCTAGTGGGTATTACGGACTTATTCAAATATAGTCATAGTAATATAAACTTTATCATCATTTTTAGGCACTTTAGAAGCAAAATTGATAATACATGTCAATTACAAACTTTATCTTCTTTGAGTGCTTTATTTAAATAGCCCATATTTTTTGAGTGTATAATGTCCCTTTAACATGTATTTGTTACCTCGTGATGACCTACTTACTGGACTAATAAAATCAATTTGTATATCTGACCATGGCATTACCATCCCCCTTTTCTACAATGGTGCTCTATGCGTTGGCGCAGTGGGTTGGAACTGTGGACAGATTAAACACCCTTGACAGTAGGTTTGAACATCTTTCAACATGTGTGGCCAAAAGGCATAATCACGCAATATTTCATACGTGAGTTTGGCACCACGATGACCAGATGTGGGAGCATCATGGGCATGTTGAAGCATTAGACCTCTGAACTTGGTGGGTACTACCCATTGCTGGATGCCAGTTTTCGAGGTTCTATTTAACAAACCATTCTGTAACTTGAATTGTGTTCTGGATTTCATTAAAATTCTAAGATCTTCTTTGCCAATACAATCATCTTTTGAGATGGGGTTGCTTTCAGGATCTTCTATGTGTTTATAGAAGATGCCTACAATGGGGTCTTCTTTTTGACTAGTGATCAGGTCCTCACTAGGAGAATTGTACCAAGTTAGGCTTACTCTGTTGTTTAGCCTTGTTTCTGGTAATGGCTTCCACCTAAATTGCACCCAGTAAGTGGTCAATATTAAGGAGTTCTCCAGTTATGGCTCCTTGTTTGGCTAATGAATCCTCAAGATCATTGCCTTCCTTATCAGGACTTAGCACCCTGGAATGACCTATGGTCTTCTTCCAGTGTATGGTTAAATCATTGGATACCACCAGATTATCAATCTCGCAGAACAACTTGCCATGCTTGACTGGTTTGTTATTGCTTTTCTGCATGCCATTTCTTTTCCAAGTTGGCAGGTATTCAACAAAACGGTCACGCACATAATTTGAGTCAGTAATGATTACAAATTCATGAATATCATGTTCGATAGCCATTTCAATGGTTTTTAGAACAGCAGTGAGTTCTGTAACTTGACTGGATTTTGGTCCAATGTTGAAACCTACCAAAATATTTGGGAATCCATTTGCCTAAGTTATACCAATGCCAGCGACTAGTCTGCGCTCATTATCAATAGTGGCATGGTAAGAACAACCATCAACATATACCCAAGGTAATGTTTGACAATGGTCCTCATTGTACATTTTATATGGGGAAAGCAATTGTTCCTCCAGGAAATCATCTTCTGATAATTCCTCCCCAGGATCTTTAGCAGTACAGTCGTGGAGCTTAGCAAGCCCTTGTGCGACTGGATTCTTTTTATTCTGCTTGTAGCGAATTTCTAAAGGCCAGCCTTGTAAGGAAAGAGTCCACGCTGTTATGCGGCTATTAGACAAATTCCCATCTCTTATTCTCTCACTTTGCAAATATAGCAAAGGCTGGTGGGCCATTTCTACAATAATTTTCTCGCCCTGTAAATAGCTGCGGAAATTTTGTAGAGCCCATACAGTAGATAAGAGGGCTTTTTCGCAATCGCTTAAACTTTATTTCTACTGGGGATAGAGTTTTGCTCGCATAAGCAATGACTTTGTTTAAATTATCATGCTTTTGGTATAAAACAGCACTCATGCTTATATCTGTGTAACCTGTCTCTAAGAAGAAAGGTTTACCACCTGCAGGGTACGCTAAGCAAGGTGCTTGAGTGAGTTTTCTATTCAGCTATCTGATGGCTGTCTCTTGAGACTCACTCCAGTGCCATTTCACATCCTTCTTTAGAAGAAGTAGTAGTGGTTTAGCTAATTCTGCATAATTATCAATGAATTTGCGAGAATAATTTGTCATACCCAGGAATGATCTCAATTCCTTTAAGTTAGTTGGGTTTTTAGAGTTTACTATAGCTTCCACCTTTTTCTTCTGAGGATTTAACCCTTCAGAAGTAACTTCATGTCCCAAGAAGTTTACACGAGTGCGGCACCATTGAGCTTTTTGTAGGGATAATTTGACACCTGCCCTTTTAAGTTGGCTGAGGACGTGTTTAAGCTCTGCTATGTGTTTTTCAAAGTCTGTACTTTTGATTAAAACATCATCAACATAAGATAAGGTCCCCCTTTCCAGTGCATCAGGCATAGTCTTATGCATGAATACAGCAAATTCATGTCCCAAATTTATGTATCCAAAAGGGAGTCTCTGAAATGCATATTGGACCTTTTGGAATGAGAATGACAGCTTATACTGGTCCTCCTCATGTACCTTTATGGTCCAATATCCCTGTGCACAATCAATGGCAGTGAATATTTTGGATCCCTGCATCTGTGCTAGGCACTGGTCAATATAAGGCAGCCAGACATGTACACTCGTTTGTTTAGCTGTCTTAAGTCAGCACACAAACGCCATTGTCCATTGGGCTTAAGAACACCTAGGATAGGATTGTTATAAGAATTGTGCACCTGTCTGATAATACCTCTTTCTTCTAGGTTCCTTATGATTTCTGCAAGAGAATCATAGGAGGCTAAAGGAAGTCTGTATTGTTTAACAAAGACAGGTGGTGCATCGGGATCTGTTTGGATTCTTGCAATGTGCAAGTCTGTAGTTCCACAGTCATAAGAATCCCTCACAAAAATATCCTTGTACTCCATTAGGAGTTCTCGCAGCAGTTTGCGTTCATCATCGCTGGAACAGCCATTAGCTAAAGATATTTGCTCTTCGACTATTTGCTGAAATCCTGGAAAGATTTCAGGCTGTCCTATTTCATAGGCTTCTTCCAATCTAGAGGTGAGATCCCCTTGATTATAATTTACATTGCCCCCATAACTCTGGGTATTGGGGTAATCTTGCTGTTTGATCGGCTGATCAAATACTAGAGAGGCTTCCTCCATTTTACAGATGCCTTCCTCTGAGCTGAATGGATAAATAGACTGAATATTAAAAAGTCTATCTGGCATAGATGTAAAGGATTGGTCTATTAATTGTTCTTCAGTTAAGTATCCTTCAGGTAATCAGCAGTTGATTAAAGAAACTAGAAAAAGCACTTTTTATCCTGTCAATGCTAGAAATGATGTTATTGAAATATTTCACTCAATAG
Source organism: Bombina bombina (assembly GCF_027579735.1). Taxonomy (NCBI): domain Eukaryota; kingdom Metazoa; phylum Chordata; class Amphibia; order Anura; family Bombinatoridae; genus Bombina; species Bombina bombina. The sequence continues at coordinate 1,223,756,921 of NC_069502.1, forward strand.
TAGAACAAGATCTAATCACTATGTCAGAAGAAGTCTCTAGAAATAAAACCTGTATTAACAATCTAAATGGTAAAGAGCGTTTAGCTCTAAAAAAATTGGAGAATAACAGTGTCATAGTGATTCTTAAATCTGACAAAGGGGGATCAATAGTAGTCCTGGGCAAAGAACAATATCTGAATGAAGCTTACAGGCAGTTAAATGATTCTGACACATATAAGAAACTCACATTTAACCCAACACATAAATTTCAAAAGGAATTGACACATCTTTTAGATATAGGAGTTGAGAAGTCAATTTTGACTAATAAGATCAGCGAATATGTATTTGTAGAACATCCAAGAGTACCGATATTTAAATTTCTACCAAAAGTGCACAAATCACTGATCAATCCCCCAGGGAGACCAATTATTTCAGCTATTGGCTCCCTGGGGAAAGATTAGGACAATGGGTGGATGCACAATTACAACCAGTGGTACAGACTTTACCTGGGTTTTTGAAAGATACTAAGCATCTTCTCAGATTAGTGCAGAAGGTTAAGTGGGACAAAAATAATATCCTTGTAACTATAGATGCTGTCTCGCTCTACTCCTGTATTCCTCATGACAAAGGTGTATTAGCTGTAAAGAGCATGCTGTTGAGATTTTCTGACTATGATCGAGAACTTATTGATTATATACTAGAGGTGATTTCCTTCTTACTCAAGCACAATTATTTTATTTTTAATGGTGAGTTCTTTATGCAGCTCAGAGGAACAGCGATGGAGCGAAATTCGCCCCATCTTATGCAAACCTGTACTTAGGGGATTTTGAAAGAATGTACATTTTCAATGAGGAAAATTGTTTTAAAAACAATATTAAATTCTATACTAGATTTATAGATGACATTCTACTAGTATGGGAGGGATCAGCTGCTGAGTTAGAATTGTTTATGGAATATCTGAATAATAACAGAGGCAATTTAAAGTTCACCTATAATTTTTCTGAAACCAATATGCCATATCTGGATGTAACTTTATCCCATGATCAAGATAAAATCATTTCTGAAGTCTATAGGAAGGAAATTAGTGGCAACATTATTTTAAGAGCAGATTTATCCCATCCTTATCATCTGAAAAAGGGTATACCTAAGGGCCAGTACATCAGATTGAGACGAAATTGCACTAATTTAAACACCTATTGGGAATATGTGAATGAATTGACTTCACGTCTAATAGAAAGGGGTTATGATTCCTCTGCTTTGCATAATATAGCAGGTCAGATATCTAGATATGACAGAAATAACCTTCTGACTGATAAAAAGAAAGATAAGGCAAGTTTTGGGGATATTAACTTCATAACTACATACAGTAGACAATACAATAATATCTGTGAAATCATCAGAAAGAGATTGCCCATATTGGAAAAGGATAATGATCTCAGAAATATTTCCGATAATTGTAAATTTGTATCAAGTAGAGCAGAGACAATTGGAGACAGAGTAGCCAAAAATTTTGCAACAAATGTGAGAGACATCAGACCCAAGACAAACTGGCTCTCTAAAAAAGCAGATTTCTTTAAATGTGGATGTAGACCCTGCAAGAGTTGTCAGTATGCCACAATAGGCGATACCTTTAGATCATCTAATACAGGGAAGACATACGACATTAGGACCAGACTCACTTGTAATTCAACTTATGTCGTATATCTTATTACATGTAGCTTTTGCAATTTTCAATATGTGGGTCTTACCTCTAGATTTCTTAAGGACAGGATAAGGGAACACCTGTTGTCCTTGGAAGCAGAAGTTCCAAAAACACCTGTGGCGAAACATTTTGCCAAACATGCTGAAGGTTTGAAATTTTTCCAGTTTCAGGGTATTGATCAAGTGAAAGTGAATATAAGAGGAGGAGATAGATACATGGCCCTTAGCAAAAAAGAGGTCTTTTGGATCTATACTTTAAAAACAGGACATCCATTGGGAATCAATAAAATTAGTGATGTTAAGTTATTTATAGATCACACTTAATATCTTTCTCTTGCAATATTAGATAGTTCGTTAATTTTTTAGGATTCTCTTTTTGGAGGTTCATGTTCTCTGACACTACCTATAATTGCTGCAAATCGAATGTAATGAAATGACGTATAATACTCAGACTATGAGGGGTTTATCGCTGAGATAAGGATACAATCTTAGAATTTATTATTAAAAGATATTTATTTTTATTATACTGATATTGCATTATCTATAGCTTGTTTCCTTAAGAGATCAAATGTTTCCTTATAAGAAATATTGCTCAATGAAAAACTTGTAATTCCCTTGATGTAGTAATGTTACATATTGTCACCGTTTTCAACTTTTTAGCATATGTAAAAGTGTTTCCAAGTTTGCTCTTTAACTACATGTTATAATCTTTTTTTTTTAAAGATAGGTTGTATAGACTAATTTGTTAATACATATATAATAATAATAATAATAATAATAATAATAATAATAATAATAATATAATATAATAATATAATATGATAGGAGGGAGGTGTGTATGGGAAATCAGTGGTTGTTTACTAATACAAGAGACAGAGGGGGGAGGTGTGTATGGGAAATCAGTGGTTGTTTACTAACACAAGAGACAGAGGGGGGAGGTGTGTATCGGAAATCAGTGGCTGTTTACTAACACAAGAGACAGAGGAGGGAGGTGTGTATGGGAAATCAGTGGCTGTTTACTAACACAAGAAACAGAGGAGGGAGGTGTGTATGGGAAATCAGTGGCTGTTTACTAACACAAGAAACAGAGGAGGGAGGTGTGTATGGGAAATCAGTGGCTGTTTAATAACAAAAGAGAGAGGGGGGAGGTGTGTATGGGAAATCAGTGGCTGTTTACTAACACAAGAGACAGAGGAGGGAGGTGTGTATGGGAAATCAGTGGCTGTTTACTAACACAAGAAACAGAGGAGGGAGGTGTGTATGGGAAATCAGTGGCTGTTTACTAACACAAGAAACAGAGGAGGGAGGTGTGTATGGGAAATCAGTGGTTGTTTACTAACACAAGAGACAGAGGGGGGGAGGTGTGTATGGGAAATCAGTAGCTGTTTACGAACACAAGAGACAGAGGGGGGAGGTGTGTAGGGGAAATCAGTGGCTGTTTACTAACACAAGAAACAGAGGAGGGAGGTGTGTATGGGAAATCAGTGGCTGTTTACTAACACAAGAAACAGAGGAGGGAGGTGTGTATGGGAAATCAGTAACTGTTTACTAACACAAGACACAGAGGGGGGAGGTGTGTATGGGAAATCAGTGGCTGTTTACTAACACAAGAGACAGAGGAGGGAGGTGTGTATGGGAAATCAGTGGCTGTTTACTAACACAAGAAACAGAGGAGGGAGGTGTGTATGGGAAATCAGTGGCTGTTTACTAACACAAGAAACAGAGGAGGGAGGTGTGTATGGGAAATCAGTGGCTGTTTAATAACACAAGAGACAGGGGGGGGGAGGTGTGTATGGGAAATCAGTGGCTGATTACTAACACAAGAGACAGAGGAGGGAGGTGTGTATGGGAAATCAGTGGCTGTTTACTAACACAAGAAACAGAGGAGGGAGGTGTGTATGGGAAATCAGTGGTTGTTTACTAACACAAGAGACAGAGGGGGGGAGGTGTGTATGGGAAATCAGTGGCTGTTTACTAACACAAGAGACAGAGGAGGGAGGTGTGTATGGGAAATCAGTGGCTGTTTACTAACACAAGAAACAGAGGAGGGAGGTGTGTATGGGAAATCAGTGGCTGTTTACTAACACAAGAAACAGAGGAGGGAGGTGTGTATGGGAAATCAGTGGCTGTTTACTAAGAGTAGACACAGAGCCAGGAGGTGTTTATGGGAAATCAGTGGTTGTTTACTAACACAAGAGAAAGAGGCGGGAGGTGTTTATGGGAAATCAGTGGTTGTTTAATAACACAAGAGACAGAGGCGGGAGGTGTGTATGGGAAATCAGTGGTTGTTTAATAACACAATAGACAGAGGCGGGAGGTGTTTATGGGAAATCAGTGGCTGTTTAATAACACAAGAGACAGAGGCGGGAGGTGTGTATGGCAAATAAGTGGCTGTTTACTAACACAAGAGACAGAGGGGGGAGGTGTGTATGGGAAATCAGTGGCTGTTTACTAACACAAGAGACAGAGGAGGGAGGTGTGTATGGGAAATCAGTGGCTGTTTACTAACAGAAGAGAAAAAGGGGGGAGGTGTGTATGGGAAATCAGTGGCTGTTTACTAACACAAGAGACAGAGGGGGGAGGTGTATGGAAAATCAGTGGTTCTTTACTAACACGAGACAGAGGGGGGAGATGTGTATGGGAAATCAGTGGCTGTTTACTAACAAAAGAGGCAGAGGGGCGAGATGTGTATGGGAAATCAGTGGGTGTTTACTAACACAAGAGACAGAGGTGGGAGGTGTGTATGGGAAATCAGTGTCTGTTTACTAACACAAGAGACAGAGGGGGGAGGTGTGTATGGGAAATCAGTGGGTGTTTACCAAAAAAAGAGACAGAGGAGGAAGGTGTGTATGGGAAATTTAGTAGCTGTTTACTAACACAAGAGACAGAGGGGGGGGGGGTGTATGGGAAATCAGTGGCTGTTTACTAACACAAGAGACAGAGGAGGGAGGTGTGTATGGGAAATCAGTGGCTGTTTACTAACACAAGATACAGAGGAGGGAGGTGTGTATGAAAAATTAGTGGCTGTTTACTAATACAAGAGACAGAGGAGGGAGGTGTGTATGGGAAATTTAGTAGCTGTTTACTAACACAAGAGACAGAGGGGGGAGGTGTGTATGGGAAATCAGTGGCTGTTTACTAACACAAGAGACAGAGGAGGGAGGTGTGTATGGGAAATCAGTGGCTGTTTGCTAACACAAGAAACAGAGGAGGGAGGTGTGTATGGGAAATCAGTGACTGTTTGCTAACACAAGAAACTGAGGGGGGAGGTGTTTATGGGAAATCAGTGTTTGTTTACTAATACAAGAGACAGTGTTAGGAGGTATGTATGGGAAATCAGTGGCTGTCTACTAACACAAGAGATAGAGGAGGGAGGTGTGTATGGGAAATCAGTGGTTGTTTACTAACACAAAAGACAGAGGGGGGAGGTGTGTATGGGAAATCAGTGGTTGTTTACTAACACAAGAGACAGAGGAGGGAGGTGTGTATAGGAAATCAGTGGCTGTTTACTAACACAAGAGACAGAGGCGGGAAGTGTGTATGGTAAATCAGTGGTTGTTTACTAACACAAGAGACAGAGGGGGAGGTGTTTATGGGAAATCAGTGATCATTTACTAACACAAGAGACAGAGGCGGGAGGTGTGTATGGGAAATCAGTGGTTGTTTAATAACACAAGAGACAGAGGCGGGAGGTGTTTATGGGAAATCAGTGGCTGTTTAATAACACAAGAGACAGAGGCGGGAGGTGTGTATGGGAAATAAGTGGCTGTTTACTAACACAAGAGACAGAGGGGGGAGGTGTGTATGGGATATCAGTGGCTGTTTACTAACACAAGAGACAGAGGAGGGAGGTGTGTATGGGAAATCAGTGGCTGTTTACTAACAGAAGAGAAAAAGGGGGGAGGTGTGTATGGGAAATCAGTGGCTGTTTACTAACACAAGAGACAGAGGGGGGAGGTGTATGGGAAATCAGTGGTTGTTTACTAACACGAGACAGAGGGGGGAGATGTGTATGGGAAATCAGTGGCTGTTTACTAACACAAGAGGCAGAGGGGGGGAGGTGTGTATGGGAAATCAGTGGGTGTTTACTAACACAAGAGACAGAGGTGGGAGGTGTGTATGGAAAATCAGTGTCTGTTTACTAACACAAGAGACAGAGGGGGGAGGTGTGTATGGGAAACCAGTGGGTGTTTACTAAAACAAGAGACAGAGGGTGGGAGGTGTGTATGGGAAATCAGTGGTTGTTTACTAACACAAGAGACAGAGGGGGGAGGTGTGTATGGAAAATTAGTGGCTGTTTACTAACACAAGAGACAGAGGAGGGAGGTGTGTATGGGAAATCAGTGGCTGTTTACTAACACAAGAGACAGAGGAGGGAGGTGTGTATGGGAAATCAGTGGCTGTTTACTAACACAAGATACAGAGGAGGGAGGTGTGTATGGGAAATCAGTGACTGTTTACTAACACAAGAGACCGAGGGGGGGAGGTGTTTATGGGAAATCAGTGTTTGTTTACTAATACAAGAGACAGTGTTAGGAGGTATGTATGGGAAATCAGTGATTGTTTACTAACACAAGAAACAGAGGGGGGAGGTGTATATGGGAAATCAGTGATTGTTTACTAACACAAGAGACAGAGGTGGGAGGTGTGTATAGGAAATCAGTGGCTGTTTACTAACACAAGATACAGAGGAGGGAGGTGTGTATGGGAAATCAGTGACTGTTTACTAACACAAGAGACCGAGGGGGGAGGTGTTTATGGGAAATCAGTGTTTGTTTACTAATACAAGAGACAGTGTTAGGAGGTATGTATGGGAAATCAGTGATTGTTTACTAACACAAGAAACAGAGGGGGGAGGTGTATATGGGAAATCAGTGATTGTTTACTAACACAAGAGACAGAGGAGGGAGGTGTGTATGGGAAATCAGTGGCTGTTTACTAACACAAGATACAGAGGAGGGAGGTGTGTATGAAAAATTAGTGGCTGTTTACTAATACAAGAGACAGAGGAGGTAGGTGTGTATGGGAAATTTAGTAGCTGTTTACTAACACAAGAGACAGAGGGGGGAGGTGTGTATGGGAAATCAGTGGCTGTTTACTAACACAAGAGACAGAGGAGGGAGGTGTGTATGGGAAATCAGTGGCTGTTTGCTAACACAAGAAACAGAGGAGGGAGGTGTGTATGGGAAATCAGTGACTGTTTGCTAACACAAGAAACTGAGGGGGGAGGTGTTTATGGGAAATCAGTGTTTGTTTACTAATACAAGAGACAGTGTTAGGAGGTATGTATGGGAAATCAGTGGCTGTCTACTAACACAAGAGATAGAGGAAGGAGGTGTGTATGGGAAATCAGTGGTTGTTTACTAACACAAAAGACAGAGGGGGGGAGGTGTGTATGGGAAATCAGTGGTTGTTTACTAACACAAGAGACAGAGGAGGGAGGTGTGTATAGGAAATCAGTGGCTGTTTACTAACACAAGAGACAGAGGCGGGAAGTGTGTATGGTAAATCAGTGGTTGTTTACTAACACAAGAGACAGAGGGGGAGGTGTTTATGGGAAATCAGTGATCATTTACTAACACAAGAGACAGAGGCGGGAGGTGTGTATGGGAAATCAGTGGTTGTTTAATAACACAAGAGACAGAGGCGGGAGGTGTTTATGGGAAATCAGTGGCTGTTTAATAACACAAGAGACAGAGGCGGGAGGTGTGTATGGGAAATAAGTGGCTGTTTACTAACACAAGAGACAGAGGGGGGAGGTGTGTATGGGATATCAGTGGCTGTTTACTAACACAAGAGACAGAGGAGGGAGGTGTGTATGGGAAATCAGTGGCTGTTTACTAACAGAAGAGAAAAAGGGGGGAGGTGTGTATGGGAAATCAGTGGCTGTTTACTAACACAAGAGACAGAGGGGGGAGGTGTATGGGAAATCAGTGGTTGTTTACTAACACGAGACAGAGGGGGGAGATGTGTATGGGAAATCAGTGGCTGTTTACTAACACAAGAGGCAGAGGGGGGGAGGTGTGTATGGGAAATCAGTGGGTGTTTACTAACACAAGAGACAGAGGTGGGAGGTGTGTATGGGAAATCAGTGTCTGTTTACTAACACAAGAGACAGAGGGGGGAGGTGTGTATGGGAAACCAGTGGGTGTTTACTAAAACAAGAGACAGAGGGTGGGAGGTGTGTATGGGAAATCAGTGGTTGTTTACTAACACAAGAGACAGAGGGGGGAGGTGTGTATGGAAAATTAGTGGCTGTTTACTAACACAAGAGACAAAGGAGGGAGGTGTGTATGGGAAATCAGTAGCTGTTTACTAACACAAGAGACAGAGGAGGGAGGTGTGTATGGGAAATCAGTGGCTGTTTACTAACACAAGATACAGAGGAGGGAGGTGTGTATGGGAAATCAGTGACTGTTTACTAACACAAGAGACCGAGGGGGGAGGTGTTTATGGGAAATCAGTGGTTGTTTAATAACACAATAGACAGAGGCGGGAGGTGTTTATGGGAAATCAGTGGCTGTTTAATAACACAAGAGACAGAGGCGGGAGGTGTGTATGGCAAATAAGTGGCTGTTTACTAACACAAGAGACAGAGGGGGGAGGTGTGTATGGGATATCAGTGGCTGTTTACTAACACAAGAGACAGAGGAGGGAGGTGTGTATGGGAAATCAGTGGCTGTTTACTAACAGAAGAGAAAAAGGGGGGAGGTGTGTATGGGAAATCAGTGGCTGTTTACTAACACAAGAGACAGAGGGGGGAGGTGTATGGAAAATCAGTGGTTCTTTACTAACACGAGACAGAGGGGGGAGATGTGTATGGGAAATCAGTGGCTGTTTACTAACACAAGAGGCAGAGGGGCGAGATGTGTATGGGAAATCAGTGGGTGTTTACTAACACAAGAGACAGAGGTGGGAGGTGTGTATGGGAAATCAGTGTCTGTTTACTAACACAAGAGACAGAGGGGGGAGGTGTGTATGGGAAATCAGTGGGTGTTTACCAAAAAAAGAGACAGAGGAGGAAGGTGTGTATGGGAAATTTAGTAGCTGTTTACTAACACAAGAGACAGAGGGGGGGGTGTATGGGAAATCAGTGGCTGTTTACTAACACAAGAGACAGAGGAGGGAGGTGTGTATGGGAAATCAGTGGCTGTTTACTAACACAAGATACAGAGGAGGGAGGTGTGTATGAAAAATTAGTGGCTGTTTACTAATACAAGAGACAGAGGAGGGAGGTGTGTATGGGAAATTTAGTAGCTGTTTACTAACACAAGAGACAGAGGGGGGAGGTGTGTATGGGAAATCAGTGGCTGTTTACTAACACAAGAGACAGAGGAGGGAGGTGTGTATGGGAAATCAGTGGCTGTTTGCTAACACAAGAAACAGAGGAGGGAGGTGTGTATGGGAAATCAGTGACTGTTTGCTAACACAAGAAACTGAGGGGGGAGGTGTTTATGGGAAATCAGTGTTTGTTTACTAATACAAGAGACAGTGTTAGGAGGTATGTATGGGAAATCAGTGGCTGTCTACTAACACAAGAGATAGAGGAGGGAGGTGTGTATGGGAAATCAGTGGTTGTTTACTAACACAAAAGACAGAGGGGGGAGGTGTGTATGGGAAATCAGTGGTTGTTTACTAACACAAGAGACAGAGGAGGGAGGTGTGTATAGGAAATCAGTGGCTGTTTACTAACACAAGAGACAGAGGCGGGAAGTGTGTATGGTAAATCAGTGGTTGTTTACTAACACAAGAGACAGAGGGGGAGGTGTTTATGGGAAATCAGTGATCATTTACTAACACAAGAGACAGAGGCGGGAGGTGTGTATGGGAAATCAGTGGTTGTTTAATAACACAAGAGACAGAGGCGGGAGGTGTTTATGGGAAATCAGTGGCTGTTTAATAACACAAGAGACAGAGGCGGGAGGTGTGTATGGGAAATAAGTGGCTGTTTACTAACACAAGAGACAGAGGGGGGAGGTGTGTATGGGATATCAGTGGCTGTTTACTAACACAAGAGACAGAGGAGGGAGGTGTGTATGGGAAATCAGTGGCTGTTTACTAACAGAAGAGAAAAAGGGGGGAGGTGTGTATGGGAAATCAGTGGCTGTTTACTAACACAAGAGACAGAGGGGGGAGGTGTATGGGAAATCAGTGGTTGTTTACTAACACGAGACAGAGGGGGGAGATGTGTATGGGAAATCAGTGGCTGTTTACTAACACAAGAGGCAGAGGGGGGGAGGTGTGTATGGGAAATCAGTGGGTGTTTACTAACACAAGAGACAGAGGTGGGAGGTGTGTATGGGAAATCAGTGGCTGTTTACTAACACAAGAGACAGAGGGGGGAGGTGTGTATGGGAAACCAGTGGGTGTTTACTAAAACAAGAGACAGAGGGTGGGAGGTGTGTATGGGAAATCAGTGGTTGTTTACTAACACAAGAGACAGAGGGGGGAGGTGTGTATGGACAATTAGTGGCTGTTTACTAACACAAGAGACAGAGGAGGGAGGTGTGTATGGGAAATCAGTAGCTGTTTACTAACACAAGAGACAGAGGAGGGAGGTGTGTATGGGAAATCAGTGGCTGTTTACTAACACAAGATACAGAGGAGGGAGGTGTGTATGGGAAATCAGTGACTGTTTACTAACACAAGAGACCGAGGGGGGAGGTGTTTATGGGAAATCAGTGTTTGTTTACTAATACAAGAGACAGTGTTAGGAGGTATGTATGGGAAATCAGTGATTGTTTACTAACACAAGAAACAGAGGGGGGAGGTGTATATGGGAAATCAGTGATTGTTTACTAACACAAGAGACAGAGGTGGGAGGTGTGTATAGGAAATCAGTGGCTGTTTACTAACACAAGATACAGAGGAGGGAGGTGTGTATGGGAAATCAGTGACTGTTTACTAACACAAGAGACCGAGGGGGGAGGTGTTTATGGGAAATCAGTGTTTGTTTACTAATACAAGAGACAGTGTTAGGAGGTATGTATGGGAAATCAGTGATTGTTTACTAACACAAGAAACAGAGGGGGGAGGTGTATATGGGAAATCAGTGATTGTTTACTAACACAAGAGACAGAGGAGGGAGGTGTGTATGGGAAATCAGTGGCTGTTTACTAACACAAGATACAGAGGAGGGAGGTGTGTATGAAAAATTAGTGGCTGTTTACTAATACAAGAGACAGAGGAGGTAGGTGTGTATGGGAAATTTAGTAGCTGTTTACTAACACAAGAGACAGAGGGGGGAGGTGTGTATGGGAAATCAGTGGCTGTTTACTAACACAAGAGACAGAGGAGGGAGGTGTGTATGGGAAATCAGTGGCTGTTTACTAACACAAGAAACAGAGGAGGGAGGTGTGTATGGGAAATCAGTGACTGTTTGCTAACACAAGAAACTGAGGGGGGAGGTGTTTATGGGAAATCAGTGTTTGTTTACTAATACAAGAGACAGTGTTAGGAGGTATGTATGGGAAATCAGTGGCTGTCTACTAACACAAGAGATAGAGGAAGGAGGTGTGTATGGGAAATCAGTGGTTGTTTACTAACACAAAAGACAGAGGGGGGAGGTGTGTATGGGAAATCAGTGGTTGTTTACTAACACAAGAGACAGAGGAGGGAGGTGTGTATAGGAAATCAGTGGCTGTTTACTAACACAAGAGACAGAGGCGGGAAGTGTGTATGGTAAATCAGTGGTTGTTTACTAACACAAGAGACAGAGGGGGAGGTGTTTATGGGAAATCAGTGATCATTTACTAACACAAGAGACAGAGGCGGGAGGTGTGTATGGGAAATCAGTGGTTGTTTAATAACACAAGAGACAGAGGCGGGAGGTGTTTATGGGAAATCAGTGGCTGTTTAATAACACAAGAGACAGAGGCGGGAGGTGTGTATGGGAAATAAGTGGCTGTTTACTAACACAAGAGACAGAGGGGGGAGGTGTGTATGGGATATCAGTGGCTGTTTACTAACACAAGAGACAGAGGAGGGAGGTGTGTATGGGAAATCAGTGGCTGTTTACTAACACAAGAGACTGAGGAGGGAGGTGTGTATGGGAAATCAGTGGCTGTTTACTAACACAAGAGACAGAGGGGGGAGGTGTGTATGGGAAATCAGTGGCTGTTTACTAACACAAGAGACAGAGGAGGGAGGTGTGTATGGGAAATCAGTGGCTGTTTGCTAACACAAGAAACAGAGGAGGGAGGTGTGTATGGGAAATCAGTGACTGTTTGCTAACACAAGAAACTGAGGGGGGAGGTGTTTATGGGAAATCAGTGTTTGTTTACTAATACAAGAGACAGTGTTAGGAGGTATGTATGGGAAATCAGTGGCTGTCTACTAACACAAGAGATAGAGGAAGGAGGTGTGTATGGGAAATCAGTGGTTGTTTACTAACACAAAAGACAGAGGGGGGAGGTGTGTATGGGAAATCAGTGGTTGTTTACTAACACAAGAGACAGAGGAGGGAGGTGTGTATAGGAAATCAGTGGCTGTTTACTAACACAAGAGACAGAGGCGGGAAGTGTGTATGGTAAATCAGTGGTTGTTTACTAACACAAGAGACAGAGGGGGAGGTGTTTATGGGAAATCAGTGATCATTTACTAACACAAGAGACAGAGGCGGGAGGTGTGTATGGGAAATCAGTGGTTGTTTAATAACACAAGAGACAGAGGCGGGAGGTGTTTATGGGAAATCAGTGGCTGTTTAATAACACAAGAGACAGAGGCGGGAGGTGTGTATGGGAAATAAGTGGCTGTTTACTAACACAAGAGACAGAGGGGGGAGGTGTGTATGGGATATCAGTGGCTGTTTACTAACACAAGAGACAGAGGAGGGAGGTGTGTATGGGAAATGAGTGGCTGTTTACTAACAGAAGAGAAAAAGGGGGGAGGTGTGTATGGGAAATCAGTGGCTGTTTACTAACACAAGAGACAGAGGGGGGAGGTGTATGGGAAATCAGTGGTTGTTTACTAACACGAGACAGAGGGGGGAGATGTGTATGGGAAATCAGTGGCTGTTTACTAACACAAGAGGCAGAGGGGGGGAGGTGTGTATGGGAAATCAGTGGGTGTTTACTAACACAAGAGACAGAGGTGGGAGGTGTGTATGGGAAATCAGTGTCTGTTTACTAACACAAGAGACAGAGGGGGGAGGTGTGTATGGGAAACCAGTGGGTGTTTACTAAAACAAGAGACAGAGGGTGGGAGGTGTGTATGGGAAATCAGTGGTTGTTTACTAACACAAGAGACAGAGGGGGGAGGTGTGTATGGAAAATTAGTGGCTGTTTACTAACACAAGAGACAGAGGAGGGAGGTGTGTATGGGAAATCAGTAGCTGTTTACTAACACAAGAGACAGAGGAGGGAGGTGTGTATGGGAAATCAGTGGCTGTTTACTAACACAAGATACAGAGGAGGGAGGTGTGTATGGGAAATCAGTGACTGTTTACTAACACAAGAGACCGAGGGGGGAGGTGTTTATGGGAAATCAGTGTTTGTTTACTAATACAAGAGACAGTGTTAGGAGGTATGTATGGGAAATCAGTGATTGTTTACTAACACAAGAAACAGAGGGGGGAGGTGTATATGGGAAATCAGTGATTGTTTACTAACACAAGAGACAGAGGTGGGAGGTGTGTATAGGAAATCAGTGGCTGTTTACTAACACAAGAGACAGAGGAGGGAGGTGTGTATGGGAAATCAGTGGCTGTTTGCTAACACAAGAAACAGAGGAGGGAGGTGTGTATGGGAAATCAGTGATTGTTTACTAACACAAGAGACAGAGGTGGGAGGTGTGTATAGGAAATCAGTGGCTGTTTACTAACACAAGAGACAGAGGAGGGAGGTGTGTATGGGAAATCAGTGGCTGTTTGCTAACACAAGAAACAGAGGAGGGAGGTGTGTATGGGAAATCAGTGACTGTTTACTAACACAAGAGACCGAGGGGGGAGGTGTTTATGGGAAATCAGTGACTGTTTACTAACACAAGAGACAGAGGAGGGAGGTGTGTATGGGAAATCAGTGACTGTTTGCTAACACAAGAAACTGAGGGGGGAGGTGTTTATGGGAAATCAGTGTTTGTTTACTAATACAAGAGACAGTGTTAGGAGGTATGTATGGGAAATCAGTGGCTGTCTACTAACACAAGAGATAGAGGAGGGAGGTGTGTATGGGAAATCAGTGGTTGTTTACTAACACAAAAGACAGAGGGGGGAGGTGTGTATGGGAAATCAGTGGTTGTTTACTAACACAAGAGACAGAGGAGGGATGTGTGTATAGGAAATCAGTGGCTGTTTACTAACACAAGAGACAGAGGCGGGAAGTGTGTATGGTAAATCAGTGGTTGTTTACTAACACAAGAGACAGAGGGGGAGGTGTTTATGGGAAATCAGTGATCATTTACTAACACAAGAGACAGAGGCGGGAGGTGTGTATGGGAAATCAGTGGTTGTTTAATAACACAAGAGACAGAGGCGGGAGGTGTTTATGGGAAATCAGTGGCTGTTTAATAACACAAGAGACAGAGGCGGGAGGTGTGTATGGGAAATAAGTGGCTGTTTACTAACACAAGAGACAGAGGGGGGAGGTGTGTATGGGATATCAGTGGCTGTTTACTAACACAAGAGACAGAGGAGGGAGGTGTGTATGGGAAATCAGTGGCTGTTTACTAACAGAAGAGAAAAAGGGGGGAGGTGTGTATGGGAAATCAGTGGCTGTTTACTAACACAAGAGACAGAGGGGGGAGGTGTATGGGAAATCAGTGGTTGTTTACTAACACGAGACAGAGGGGGGAGATGTGTATGGGAAATCAGTGGCTGTTTACTAACACAAGAGGCAGAGGGGGGGGGGGGTGTGTATGGGAAATCAGTGGGTGTTTACTAACACAAGAGACAGAGGTGGGAGGTGTGTATGGGAAATCAGTGTCTGTTTACTAACACAAGAGACAGAGGGGGGGAGGTGTGTATGGGAAACCAGTGGGTGTTTACTAAAACAAGAGACAGAGGGTGGGGGGTGTGTATGGGAAATCAGTGGTTGTTTACTAACACAAGAGACAGAGGGGGGAGGTGTGTATGGAAAATTAGTGGCTGTTTACTAACACAAGAGACAGAGGAGGGAGGTGTGTATGGGAAATCAGTAGCTGTTTACTAACACAAGAGACAGAGGAGGGAGGTGTGTATGGGAAATCAGTGGCTGTTTACTAACACAAGATACAGAGGAGGGAGGTGTGTATGGGAAATCAGTGACTGTTTACTAACACAAGAGACCGAGGGGGGAGGTGTTTATGGGAAATCAGTGTTTGTTTACTAATACAAGAGACAGTGTTAGGAGGTATGTATGGGAAATCAGTGATTGTTTACTAACACAAGAAACAGAGGGGGGAGGTGTATATGGGAAATCAGTGATTGTTTACTAACACAAGAGACAGAGGTGGGAGGTGTGTATAGGAAATCAGTGGCTGTCTACTAACACAAGAGACAGAGGAGGGAGGTGTGTATGGGAAATCAGTGGTTGTTTACTAACACAAAAGACAGAGGGGGGAGATGTGTATGGGAAATCAGTGGCTGTTTACTAACACAAGAGGCAGAGGGGGGAGGTGTGTATGGGAAATCAGTGGGTGTTTACTAACACAAGAGACAGAGGTGGGAGGTGTGTATGGGAAATCAGTGTCTGTTTACTAACACAAGAGACAGAGGGGGGAGGTGTGTATGGGAAACCAGTGGGTGTTTACTAAAACAAGAGACAGAGGGGGGGAGGTGTGTATGGGAAATCAGTGGTTGTTTACTAACACAAGAGACAGAGGGGGGAGGTGTGTATGGAAAATTAGTGGCTGTTTACTAACACAAGAGACAGAGGAGGGAGGTGTGTATGGGAAATCAGTAGCTGTTTACTAACACAAGAGACAGAGGAGGGAGGTGTGTATGGGAAATCAGTGGCTGTTTACTAACACAAGATACAGAGGAGGGAGGTGTGTATGGGAAATCAGTGACTGTTTACTAACACAAGAGACCGAGGGGGGAGGTGTTTATGGGAAATCAGTGTTTGTTTACTAATACAAGAGACAGTGTTAGGAGGTATGTATGGGAAATCAGTGATTGTTTACTAACACAAGAAACAGAGGGGGGAGGTGTATATGGGAAATCAGTGATTGTTTACTAACACAAGAGACAGAGGTGGGAGGTGTGTATAGGAAATCAGTGGCTGTCTACTAACACAAGAGACAGAGGAGGGAGGTGTGTATGGGAAATCAGTGGTTGTTTACTAACACAAAAGACAGAGGGGGGAGGTGTGTATGGGAAATCAGTGGTTGTTTACTAACACAAGAGACAGAGGAGGGAGGTGTGTATAGGAAATCAGTGGCTGTTTACTAACACAAGAGACAGAGGCGGGAAGTGTGTATGGTAAATCAGTGGTTGTTTACTAATACAAGAGACAGAAGGGGGAGGTGTTTATGGGAAATCAGTGATCATTTACTAACACAAGAGACAGAGGAGGGAGGTGTATATGGGAAATCAGATGCTGTTTACTAACACAAGAGACAGAGGCGGGAGGTGTGTATGGGAAATCAGTGGTTGTTTACTAACACAAGAGACAGAGTGGGAGGTGTGTATGGGAAATCAGTGGCTGTTTACTAACACAAGAGACAGAGGGGGAGTTGTTTATGGGAAATCAGTGGGTGTTTACCAACAAAATAGACAGAGGCGGGAGGTGTGTATGGGAAATCAGTGGTTGTTTACAAACACAAGAGACAGAGATGGGAAGTGTGTATGGGAAATCAGTGGCTGTTTGCTAACACAAAAGAAGGAGGTGGGAGGTGTTTATGGGAAATCAGTGGTTGTTTACTAACACAAGAGACAGTGTTAGGAGGTGTGTATGGAAAATCAGTGGCTGTTTACTAACACAAGAGACAGAGGTGGGAGTAGTGTATGGGAAATCAGTGGTTGTTTACTAACACTAGAGACAGAGGAGAAAGGTGTGTATGGGAAATCAGTGGCTGTTTACTAACACAAGAGACAGAGGTGGGAGGTGTTTATGGGAAATAAGTGGCTGTTTACTAAGAGAAGACACAGAGCCAGGATGTGTTTATGGCAAATCAGTGGCTGTTTACTAACACAAGAGACAGAGGTGGGAGTAGTGTATGAGAAATTGGTGGCTGTTTACTAAGAGAAGACACAGAGCCAGGAGGTGTTTATGGGAAATCAGTGGTTGTTTACTAAGAGAAGACACAGAGCCAGGAGGTGTTTATGGGAAATCAGTGGTTGTTTAGTAACACAAGAGACAGAGGCGGGAGGTGTTTATGGGAAATCAGTGGCTGTTTAATAACACAAGAGACAGAGGCGGGAGGTGTTTATGGGAAATCAGTGGCTGTTTAATAACACAAGAGACAGAGGTGGGAGGTGTGTATGGGAAATCAGTGGCTGTTTACTAACACAAGAGACAGAGGAGGGAGGTGTGTATGGGAAATCAGTGGCTGTTTACTAACACAAGAGACAAAGGGGGGAGGTGTGTATGGGAAATCAGTGGCTGTTTAATAACACAAGAGACAGAGGTGGGAGGTGTGTATGGGAAATCAGTGGTTGTTTAATAACACAAGAGACAGAGGCGGGAGGTGTTTATGGGAAATCAGTGGCTGTTTAATAACACAAGAGACAGAGGCAGGAGGTGTGTATGGGAAATCAGTGGGTGTTTACTAACACAAGAGACAGAGGGGGGAGGTGTGTATGGGAAATCAGTGGCTGTTTACTAACACAAGAGACAGAGGAGGGAGGTGTGTATGGGAAATCAGTGGCTGCTTACTAACACAAGAGACGGAGGGAGGAGGTGTGTATGGGAAATCAGTGGGTGTTTACTAAAACAAGAAACAGAGGGGGGAGGTGTGTATGGGAAATCAGTGGTTGTTTACTAACACAAGAGACAGAGGGGGGAGGTGTGTATGGGAAATCAGTAGCTGTTTACTAACACAAGAGACAGAGGAGGGAGGTGTGTATGGGAAATCAGTGTCTGTTTACTAACACAAGATACAGAGGAGGGAGGTATGTATGGGAAATCAGTGACTGTTTACTAACACAAGAGACCGAAGGGGGAGGTGTTTATGGGAAATCAGTGTTTGTTTACTAATACAAGAGACAGTGTTAGGAGGTATGTATGGGAAATCAGTGGTTGTTTACTAACACAAGAAACAGAGGGGGGAGGTGTATATGGGAAATCAGTGGTTGTTTACTAACACAAGAGACAGAGGAGGGAGGTGTGTATGGGAAATCAGTGGTTGTTTACTAACACAAGAGACAGAGGGGGGAGGTGTGTATGGGAAATCAGTGGCTGTTTACTAACACAAGAGACAGAGGTGAGAGGTGTGTATGGGACATCAGTGGCTGTTTACTAACACAAGAGACAGAGGGGGGAGGTGTGTATGGGACATAAGTGGCTGTTTACTAAAACAAGAGACAGAGGAGGGAGGTGTGTATGGGAAATCAGTGGTTGTTTACTAAGAGAATTCACAGAGCCAGGAGGTGTTTATGGGAAATCAGTGGTTGTTTACTAAGAGAAGACACAGAGCCAGGAGGTGTTTATAGGAAATCAGTGGTTGTTTAATATCACAAGAGACAGAGGCAGGAGGTGTGTATGGGAAATCAGTGGCTGTTTACTAACACAAGAGACAGAGGAGGGAGGTGTGTATGGGAAATCAGTGGCTGTTTACTAACACAAGATACAGAGGAGGGAGGTGTGTATGTGAAATCAGTGACTGTTTACTAACACAAGAGACCGAGGGGGGAGGTGTTTATGGGAAATCAGTGTTTGTTTACTAATACAAGAGACAGTGTTAGGAGGTATGTATGGGAAATCAGTGGTTGTTTACTAACACAAGAAACAGAGGGGGGAGGTGTATATGGGAAATCAGTGGTTGTTTACTAACACAAGAGACAGAGGTGGGAGATGTGTATAGGAAATCAGTGGCTGTTTACTAACACAAGAGACAGAGGAGGGAGGTGTGTATGGGAAATCAGTGGTTGTTTACTAACACAAGATACAGAGGGGGGAGGTGTGTATGGGAAATCAGTGGCTGTTTACTAACACAAGAGACAGAGGTGAGAGGTGTGTATGGGACATCAGTGGCTGTTTACTAACACAAGAGACAGAGGGGGGAGGTGTGTATGGGACATAAGTGGCTGTTTACTAACACAAGAGACAGAGGGGGGAGGTGTGTATGGCAAATCAGTGGTTGTTTACTAAGAGAATTCACAGATCCAGGAGGTGTTTATGGGAAATCAGTGGTTGTTTACTAATACAAGAGACAGAGGGGGGAGGTGTTTATGGGAAATCAGTGGTTGTTTAATATCACAAGAGACAGAGGCAGGAGGTGTGTATGGGAAATCAGTGGCTGTTTACTAACACAAGAGACTGAGGAGGGAGGTGTGTATGGGAAATCAGTGGCTGTTTACTAACACAAGAGACTGAGGAGGGAGGTGTGTATGGGAAATCAGTGGCTGTTTACTAACACAAGATACAGAGGAGGGAGGTGTGTATGGGAAATCAGTGACTGTTTACTAACACAAGATACCGAGGGGGAGGTGTTTATGGGAAATCAGTGTTTTACTAATACAAGAGACAGTGTTAGGAGGTATGTATGGGAAATCAGTGGTTGTTTACTAACACAAGACACAGAGGGGGAAGGTGTATATGGGAAATCAGTGGTTGTTTACTAACACAAGAGACAGAGGTGGGAGGTGTGTATAGGAAATCAGTGGCTGTTTACTAACACAAGAGACAGAGGAGGGAGGTGTGTATGGGAAATCAGTGGTTGTTTACTAACACAAGAGACAGAGGGGGGAGGTGTGTATGGGAAATCAGTGGTTGTTTACTAACACAAGAGACAGAGGGGGGAGGTGTGTATGGGAAATCAGTGGTTGTTTACTAACACAAGAGACAGAGGAGGGAGATGTGTATAGGAAATCAGTGGCTGTTTATTAACACAAGAGACGGAGGCGGGAAGTGTGTAAGGTAAATCAGTGGTTGTTTACTAACACAGGAGACAGAGGGGGGAGGTGTGTAAGGGAAATCAGTGATCCTTTACTAACACAAGAGACAGAGCCAGGAGGTGTTTA
Organism: Bombina bombina; assembly: GCF_027579735.1. Classification (NCBI taxonomy): domain Eukaryota; kingdom Metazoa; phylum Chordata; class Amphibia; order Anura; family Bombinatoridae; genus Bombina; species Bombina bombina. The sequence continues at coordinate 1,223,776,698 of NC_069502.1, forward strand.
TGGGAAATCAGTGGCTGTTTACTAACACAAGAGACAGAGGTGGGAGTAGTGTATGGGAAATCAGTGGCTGTTTACTAAGAGAAGATACAGAGCTAGGAGGTGTTTATGGGAAATCAGTGGCTGTTTACTAACACAATAGACAGAGGCGGTAGGTGTGTATGGGAAATCAGTGGCTGTTTACTAACACAAGAGACAGAGGTGGGAGGTGTATATGGGAAATCAGTGGCTGTTTACTAAGAGAAGACACAGATCCAGGAGGTGTGTATGGGAAATCAGTGGTGGTTTACTAACACAAGAGACAGAGGGGGGAGGTGTTTATGGGAAATCAGTGGTGGTTTACTAATACAAAAGACAGAGGTGAGAGGTGTGTATGGTAAATCAGTGGCTGTTTACTAACACAATATTGTTACACACATTGCTGCAAAACTGCTGGCATATTGGGTTTCACACATGTGCACACATTTCTGAACCTACCTAATTATACCCTTCAACAAAGGATACATGGAGAATGAAGAAATATTGGTAATAGATGTAAATATAATTTTAAAAAATTGCATGCTCTATCTAAATCATTAAATTTTTATGTACCTTTAAGAATAGATTACATTATCTGAAGGAACCAGTGGCAGCAGTTTTTAATAAAATGATGTGCACAGAAAGAAACATTGTATGGGAGTGTGTGCGTGGCTTGTGCCCTGTCCTGTCGGTTTCATTAAGGGTCTGATATTCAAAAGCTCGCAGGCATGGAGAGAATCAAGCAAAACTGTGGAATATCTCCTTTAGACCTTATATTGTATTGTAGGCATCTCTCCTTCACATCAAGAACCTGCATAGTGATACAAACATCTTTCAAATAATTCTAACTTTTTTGAGGACCTCTCCATGCTGACAAGATGTTTTAGATCATCTCACCAGAGCTTTTGAGTATCAAGCCCAAACAGAGGAATGAACAGACCATAAGAGAGCTGCAGATCAAGTACAGCACATACTAACCAAGGTATACTGAACACCCATTGCTTTTGTGTGAACACCATGTTTGTTCCACACTCCTTAGAAAGACCACTAAGCCGATTCTGTAAGCTAGTTTTCCTTCAGAATTCTGCAAATGAAATGGCTGGTTTAGACAATGTTTGCAGAGTGTCAGACAAACACAATTTCTACACAACAGCAAGCCATGTTTAATGTTCCTTAAAGAGTCAGAAGTAATATTTTGGGAGCAGAATATGATGGGCTATGTTGTAATTTGATGAAAGAATCCATTATTTTATTTCCTTAACATATATCTTTCTCTTCCCTATGACTACAACAGCAAAGACCAGTGAAGCAATCCTTCAGCAAGTCACTATGCCGGGAGTCCCACTGGAAGTGTCTCCTGCTGTCCCTGCTCATCTACGGCTGCATGGGCGCCATGACTTGGTGCCACGTTACTAAGGTTACACGTCTGACCTTTGACAGTGCTTATAAAGGCAACTCTATGATGTACCATGACAGCCCTTGTTCCAATGGATACGTGTACATCCCACTGGCCTTCCTGGTGATGCTGTATGTGGTGTACCTGGTGGAGTGCTGGCACTGCTATACCCGCAATGAATTACAGTATAAGGTGGATTTGGAAAGTGTTCAGGAACGTGTGCAGCGAATGCAGCAGGCTACCCCCTGCATCTGGTGGAAGGCAATAAGTTATCACTATGTACGCAGGACGCGGCAGGTAACACGGTACCGAAATGGTGATGCATACACAACCACCCAGGTGTACCACGAGCGAGTCAACACTCATGTGGCAGAGTCAGAATTTGATTATAACAACTGTGGGGTGAAGGATGTCTCCAAGGACCTGACTGACCTTGACAGCTACCCTGTTACTCGACTAAGGTTTACCAAATGCTTCAGTTTTGCCAATGTGGAGTCAGAAAACTCATATTTAACTCAACGTGCTCGCTTCTTCACTGAAAATGAAGGCCTGGATGATTACATGGAGGCCAGGGAGGGTATGCACTTGAAGAATGTTGATTTTAAAGAATATATGGTAGCATTTTCTGATCCAGACAACCCACCATGGTACGTTTCCCATTATGTGTTCTGGGTGGCTGCCCTCTTGACTCTGTCCTGGCCTCTAAGGGTCTTAAATGAATACCGTACTTCTTGTGTCCACTACCATGTGGAAAAGCTCTTTGGCTTTGACTTTACGCCTGTGACACCGGCAGAGGATAGAACCTTATGTCGGAGGATGCCGCGGGTTAATACCATTGATAGCACAGAACTGGAGTGGCATATTAGGTCCAATCAACAACTGGTACCAAGCTACTCTGAAGCTGTGCTCATGGATTTGTCGGGCATCTCTAGTGGCTACACATCATGTAGGTATACAAGGGGATATCGCCAGAACTGTGACAGATGCCATCGCACTATCAGCAGCTCTTCTATCTTCTCACGCAGTGCCCTAAGTATCTGCAATGGAAGCCCCAGGATACCATTCAGCAGCAGCCGCTTTTCCCTTGGACGTCTCTATGGGTCTCGGAGAAGTTGCCTCTGGCAGAGCCGGAGTGAGAGCTTAAACGAGCAGAGCTGCCCAACTGAGCAGACACGACTCTCCAGTCAGGTGACTGTAGAGGAGGAAGAGCCTCCTCCATACCAAGATGCCCTGTATTTTCCCATTCTTATAGTTCACCGCAACGAGGGCTGCCTCAACCACGATCACCGACGCCTCCACCGGAATGGGTCTTGTGTGGAGACCTCACTGTGACAAACACTGGATGATTCCATCTTAGCAAAAGTCTAAATGATGTATTTTTGGTTCACCTGGCCAAGTAGTACAGATGCAATTTATATAAAACCAAGCAGGCCCAGAAACATGCAAAAATGCAGTGTCTGTGTGGCAAATTCGAAAGGCACAGCAAGAATCTGTTTCAGTATAACCTCAGAATATGGTGTTTTCTAAGAATGTGTGATCAGAAATGTGCAATAATATAGAATATGACACCACCCGGACTTTCCAAAACTGGGACAGGTAACTCCAAAGAGCTACAGAGTCTGGATTTTACAAATAACTACAGATTATAAAATGTACAGACACGTACAGAATATGTTGGTTGTATGTACAGATATAGTGCGTGTGGATAAATATGTACAGAATTATACAAATATTGTGCTTAAGGCAGCTATAGACCAGGAGATGTTTCTGGGAGACATGGCAACATGCTGGCAGTGAGGCACCCTGGCAGCCACACCCATGTAGTTACTGCAGATTCAGATCTTTCTAATCCTAATCACCTCTGATCCAGTATGGACTCTACATCCTAAATAAAAGCTCAAAGAAGAGTATAAGTAATTAAAGGGACACTGAACCCAAATGTTTTCTTTTGTAATTAAGATAGAGCATGACATTTTAAGCAACTTTCTAATTTACTCCTATTATCAAATTGTCTTCATTCTCTTGGTATCTTTATTTGAAATGCAAGAATGTAAGTTTAGATGCTGGCCCATTTTTGGTGAACAACCTGGGTTATCCTTGCTGATTGGTGGATACATTTATCCACCAATAAAAAAGTGCTATCCAGAGTTCTGAACCCCCCAAAAAAAGCTTAGATGTCTTCTTTTTCAAATAAAGATAGCAAGGGAATGAAGAAAAATTGATAATAGCAGTAAATTAGAATGTTGCTTATAATTGGATGCTCTATCTGAATCACGAAAAAAAAAAATGGGTTCAGTGTCCCTTTATATAACAACAACTCCATACATTATACAGCACTAACACAAGGTCACACGGCAGCACTAATCACTCCATCCACACATCAGGTGACAAAGTATCAGTTCACAGGGAACTAATAGAGGTGTTGGCTAGAAGTATGACTGATTGTCAGCACACACTCACAGAGCAATTCACAAGCATGCAGTAATCATAAGTGACCATTAATGTGCAAATGGTTGCAGAAATTGCTAATGGCCAATCCATTAGTGTATTTAACTAGAGAAGATAAAAGCCTCACTGGCCAGGGAGGGATGAGAAAAGAAAACACAATTCTTTGCTTTTACAGTGACCTTGCTGCATTGCTCATGTGTGTAAGGAAACACATTTAATCAATTCTGTCCTCTTAATAGGAGTTTTCAGTGTTGTGGGTGCCACAACCTGAGAGGAAATAGGTCAGAATATTGTGGGTGCCTTTTCCTGAGACGGAATGTTTCAGAATGTTGTGCATATATAATTCTTAGAGGAAAAATGTCAGAATGTTGGGGTAACTTCTTTGTGTGAGGTAATGGATCAGAAAGCTTTGACTGCATCAGAATGCTGTGAGTGCTTATTTCTGGTGACGGGTCTACATTAGAATGTTGTAAATGCTTATTTCTGGGGGAGGGGCTACTTTAGAATAAGTGAGTGCTTATTTCTGGGGGGCTGCATTAGAATGCTGTGAGTGCTTATTTCTGGTGACGGGTCTACATTAGAATGTTGTAAATGCTTATTTCTGGGGGAGGGTCTACATTAGAATGTTGTGAGTGCTTATTTCTGGGGAGGGTCTACTTTAGAATAAGTGAGTGCTTATTTCTGGGGGGCTGCATTAGAATGCTGTGAGTTCTTATTTCTGGGGAAGAGGCTGCATCAGAATGCTGTGAGTACTTATTTCTTGGGGAGGGTCTACATTAGAATGTTGTGAGTGCTTATGTCTGGGGGAGGGTCTACATTAGAATAAGTGAGTGCTTATTTCTGGGCGGCTGCATTAGAATGCTGAGAGTTTTTATTTCTGGGGAAGAGGCTGCATCAGAATGCTGTGAGTACTTATTTCTGGGGGCGGTCTACATTAGAATGTTGTGAGTGCTTATTTCTGGGGAGGGGCTACATTAGAATAAGTGGGTGCTTATTTCTGGGGGCAGGGCTACATTAGAATGTTGTGAGTGCTTATTTCCAGTGGGGGGAATGCATCAAAATGTTGTGAGTGCTTTTTTCCAGTGGGGGATTGCATCAGAATGCTATGAGTGCATATTTATGGGGGACTGCATCAGAATGCTGTGAGTGGTTATTTCTGGGGGGAATGCATCAGAATTCTGTGAGTGGTTCTTTCTGGGGGGAATGCATCAGAATGCTGTGAGTGGTTATTTCCGGGGGGAATGCATCAGAATGCTGTTAGCGATTATTTCTGGGGAAATGCATCAGAATGCTATGAGTGCTTATTTCCGTGAGGAATGCATCAGAAAGCTGTAAGCGCTTATTGCCGGGGGGAATGCATAAGAATGCTGTGAGCACTGATTTCCGAGGGGAATGCATCAGAATGCTGTGAGCGCTGATTTCCGGGGGGAATGCCTCAGAATGCTGTGAAAGCTTATTTCCGGGAAATGCATCAGAATGCTATGAGTGCTTATTTCCGGGGGGATGCATCAGAATGCTGTGAGCGCTTATTTCCGGGGGATGCATCAGAATGCTGTAAGTGCTTATTTCCGGGGGGAATGCATCAGAATGCAGTGAGCGCTTATTTCTGGGGGGATGCATCAGAATGCTGTGAGCGCTAATTTCCGGGGGGATGCATCAGAATGCTGTGAACGCTTATTTCCGGGGGGAATGCATCAGAATGCTGTGAGTGCTTATTTCCGGGAGGAATGCTGTGAGTGCTTATTTCCGGGGGGAATGCATCAGAATGCTGCGAGCGCTTATTTCAGGGGGAAATGCATCAGAATGCTGCAAGCGCTTACTTCCGGGGGGAAATGCATCAGAATGCTGTGAGTGCTCATTTCCTGGGGGGAATGCATCAGAATGCTGTGAGTGCTTATTTCCGGGGGGAATGCATCATACTGCGGTGAGTGCTTATTTCCAGGTGGAATGCATCAGAATGCTGCGAGCGCTTATTTCCGGGGGAAATGCATCAGAATGCTGTGAGGGCTTATTTCGGGGGGGAATGCATCAGAATGCTGGGAGCGCTTATTTCCGGGGGGATGCATCAGAATTCTGTGAGCGCTTATTTCCGGGGGGATGCATCAGAATGCTGTGAACGCTTATTTCCGGGGGATGCATCAGAATGCTGTGAGTGCTTATTTCCGGGAGGAATGCATCAGAATGCTGTGAGCGCTTATTTCCGGGGGGAATGCATCAGAATGCTGTGAGTACTTATTTCCTGGAGGAATGCATCAGAATGCTGTGAGCGCTTATTTCAGGGGGGGGGGGATGCATCAGAATGCTGTGAGCGCTTATTTCCGGGGGGATGCATCAGAATGCTGTGAGTCCTTATTTCCGGGGGGAATGCATCAGAATGCTGTGAGCGCTTATTTCCGGGGGGAATGCATCAGAATGCTGTGAGCGCTTATTTCCGGGGGATGCATCAGAATGCTGTGAGCGCTTATTTCTGGGGGGATGCATCAGAATGCTGTGAGCGCTTATTTCCGGGGGGAATGCATCAGAATGCTGTGAGTGCTTATTTCCAGGAGGAATGCATCAGAATGCTGTGAGCGCTTATTTCCGGGGGGGAATGCATCAGAATGCCGTGAGTGCTTATTTCCTGTAGGAATGCATCAGAATGCTGTGAGCGCTTATTTCCGGGGGGAATGCATCAAAATGCTGAGAGCGCTTATTTCGGGGGAATACATCAGAATGCTGTGAGTGCTTATTTCCGGGGGGAATGCATCAAAATGCTGAGAGCGCTTATTTCGGGGGAATACATCAGAATGCTGTGAGTGCTTATTTCCGGGGGAACACATCAGAATGCTGCAAGTGCTTATTTCTGGGGAATACATCAGAATGCTGTGTGTGCTTATTTCCGGGGGAAATACATCAGAATCCTGTGAGAGCTTATTTCCGGGGGAAATGCACCAGAATGCTGTGAGCGCTTATTTCCGGGGGAATACATCGGAATGCTGTGAGTGCTTATTTCCGGGGGAACACATCAGAATCCTGTGAGAGCTTATTTCCAGGGGGAATGCATCAGAATGCTGTGAGCACTTATTTCCGGGGGAATACATCAGAATGCTGTGAGAGCTTATTTCCAGGGTGAATGCATCAGAATGCTGTGAGCACTTATTTCCGGGGGAATACATCAGAATGCTGTGAGTGCTTATTTTCGGGGGGAATACATCAGAATCCTGTGAGAGCTTATTTCCGGGGGAATACATCAGAATGCTGTGAGAGCTTATTTCCGGGGGAATGCATCAGAATGTTGTGAGTGTTTATTTCTGGGGGAATGCATCAGAATGCTGTGAGAGCTTATTTCCGGGGGGGGGGGGGGAAAGCATCAGAATGCAGTGAGCGCTTATTTCTGGGGGGGATGCATCAGAATGCTGTGAGCGCTTATTTCAGGGGGGATGCATCAGAATGCTGTGAGCACTTATTTCCGGGGGGGAATGCATCAGAATGCTGTGAGCGCTTATTTCCGGGGGGATGCATCAGAATGCTGTGAGCGCTTATTTCTGGGGGGATGCATCAGAATGCTGTGAGCGCTTATTTCCGGGGGGAATGCATCAGAATGCTGTGAGTGCTTATTTCCGGGGGGGGGAATGCATCAGAATGCTGTGAGTGCTTATTTCCTGTAGGAATGCATCAGAATGCTGTGAGCGCTTATTTCCGGGGGGAATGCATCAAAATGCTGAGAGCGCTTATTTCCGGGGGAATACATCAGAATGCTGTGAGTGCTTATTTCCGGGGGAACACATCAGAATGCTGCAAGTGCTTATTTCCGGGGAATACATCAGAATGCTGTGTGTGCTTATTTCCGGGGGGAATACATCAGAATCCTGTGAGAGTTTATTTCCGGGGGAAATGCACCAGAATGCTGTGAGCGCTTATTTCCCGGGGAATACATCGGAATGCTGTGAGTGCTTATTTCCGGGGGAACACATCAGAATCCTGTGAGAGCTTATTTCCAGGGGGAATGCATCAGAATGCTGTGAGCACTTATTTCCGGGGGAATACATCAGAATGCTGTGAGTGCTTATTTTCGGGGGGGAATACATCAGAATCCTGTGAGAGCTTATTTCCGGGGGAATACATCAGAATGCTGTGAGAGCTTATTTCCGGGGGAATGCATCAGAATGTTGTGAGAGATTATTTCTGGAGGAATACATCAGAATGCTGTGAGTGTTTATTTCTGGGGGAATGCATCAGAATGCTGTGAGAGCTTATTTCCGGGGGGGGGGGGATGCATCAGAATGCTGTGAGCGCTTATTTCTGGGGGGGATGCATCAGACTGCTATGAATATAACATATTCTAATGGTCTAGCTGCCTGTGGGCAGAATGCAAGAATGCATCAGGATATATTAGTTGCTCCTTTCTTGTACTGAATGTTTCAGAAAGTTGTGGATACCCCTCTATATAGTGAATGTATCAGAATGATGTGCAAATTCTTCTCTAAGTAATATATTTCCTAGTGGGAAGACGTCAGAAAGCTTTGGTTCTCACTTCCTAGGATGGAATGGGCAAGAACAATGTGTGTGCCCATTTATAATGCTTATGGTTCAATACCTTGGGAAATGCTTTAAATATTGTAGGGGCCACTCCCAGGTAGGAGATATGTCAGAATGTTGTAGTTGCTGCATCCTGGGAGAATGCTTTAATATGCCATGGGGACATTATTTGTGCTAAATATGTCTGATGAGGGTGCTGTTCCCTATAGTAAATATGTCAGAATGTATTCGTTATCACTTAATGGGATTAAATGCATCTGAACAGTGAGTGCCTCCTTTATATTACAGAGTCACTGGAGGTGCCACTCCCTGCAACGGGGATGCTTTAGAATGCTGTTAGGACACAGGGGTTAAATGTTTTTAAAATAATAAGATTGTAAATACACAGAGATATAAATGTTTTACATTTTGTCAAAGTTTGACACAGAAGCAGATATTTTAGATCACAGTAAAAATATGAAATCACTAAGATGCATGAAAACTCACTATCTGTGACAGTAATTTGTATTTTTAAGAATAGAAGATTTAAAGTTAGAAACCCTTTTATAAATTCTTCTGCTGGAACTGGCGGCACAGTTCTGAAAATAAATCCAAGGCTTATTTATCTATGCAGGCAAAATGATCAAGTAAAGAACACCTGTGCTTTTTATACAAATCCAGGGAAAAAACAAGCCTCTGCCCTCGACAATGAGAAAGGTCATGGGGCACTGTACACAGGCACCATAGCTAACCATTCATACACTTCTTCCCAACCTACATACAGCAGTAATCTTCAGTTTGCAGATCCAAATCCAGGATGTCCCACCACAAGCTCATGTTTCTGAACATAAGCTACATGTCGTACATGCACCATAGTATTCTCTTTGACATACACAGACATGTACTCAGATGACAGGACACAAGGACAGGCTTCTGTAAGATGTCCATCAATAACCAACACGGCAAATGCACAATGACGTTATCTCTCGACTCTCTATCAATTGCTAATTGTATTTATTGTAAATCCTAGAACACATACGACATCAGTGAGACTAGCAAACATTTGGGTGTACAAAGGCATATTGCAATGTGTTTTGTTTTTTAGAAACCTATAAAATGTGGTATCCTTACACTTACGTGCAAATATAAAATAAACCAAGGAGCCATTAGATAGGTTTATTCATTCAATGAGATTATTTTTTAATTAGGTTTATGACATGATATGAGTTGATCACATAGGGGTTTGTAAAATTGTAGAGTATGGAAATCAGAACGGGAAGAAATTAAACAATGTGGACAATTATTGGGTTAAAGAATCACAGCACGGACAGGAAAATGATATTGATATGAAGCTGTTGATCTCTTCTATGTTTTGCATTAATAGTCTATCATTAGGGATTAGCCTCAAGTGCGTTTTAGATATCAGACAGGATATGTCGTACGCTGTGATGGGAATAGACACCAACCTCATGATAAGGTATAAAATGAGGGATGGCAAATAGAAACAAGAGGTGGCCCTTAAAATGTGTCAGACTATAAATGCAGTCAGTAACAAAGCTTATTGCATTCTAATGTTACTAGTATTGAGAAACAGATTTACCACTCTCAGTTCACATTGTCTTGAAAATGTGTTTTTTGTGAAGGATTGTAGCAAGCTACATAAATGTGACTCTTACATGTATTTGTGGAGCAACCCTACAGGTAACATTAAATGTGATATAGATTCTGTGCACATCAGCTGGATGTAATGTGCTGTATGATCGACGTATTTGTGTAGCGCCCCTACAAGTAATAATAAGTGTAATAAAGATTCTGTGCACATCAGCTGGATGTAATGTGCTGTATGATGGATGTATTTGTGTAGCGCCCCTACAAGTAATATTAAATGTGATAAAGATTCTGTGCACATCAGCGGGATGTAATGTGATGTATGATGGGTGTATTTGTGTAGCGCCCCTACAAGTAATATTAAGTGTGATATAGATACTGTGCACATCAGCTGGATGTAATGTGCTGTATGATCGACGTATTTGTGTAGCGCCCCTACAAGTAATAATAAGTATAATAAAGATTATGTGCACAGCAGGATGTAATGTGCTGTAAGATGGGCGTATTTGTGCAGCGCCCCTACAAGTAATAATAAGTGTAATAAAGATTATGTGCACAGCAGGATGTAATGTGCTGTAAGATGGGCGTATTTGTGCAGCGCCCCTACAAGTAATATTAAGTGTGATATAGATACTGTGCACATCAGCTGGATGTAATGTGCTGTATGATGGACGTATTTGTGCAGCGCCCCTACAAGTAATATTAAGTGTGATATAGATACTGTGCACATCAGCTGGATGTAATGTGCTGTATGATGGACGTATTTGTGTAGCGCCCCTACAAGTAATATTAAGTGTGATAAAGATTCTGTGCACATCAGCTGGATGTAATGTGATGTATGATGGATGTATTTGTGTAGCGTCCCTACAAGTAATATTAAGTGTAATAAAGATTCTGTGCACATCAGCTGGATGTAATGTGCTGTATGATGGACGTATTTGTGCAGCGCCCCTACAAGTAATATTAAGTGTGATATAGATACTGTGCACATCAGCTGGATGTAATGTGCTGTATGATGGACGTATTTGTGTAGCGCCCCTACAAGTAATAGTATGTGTGATAAAGATTCTGTGCACATCAGCTGGATGTAATGTGATGTATGATGGATGTATTTGTGTAGCGTCCCTACAAGTAATATTAAGTGTGATATAGATACTGTGCACATCAGCTGGATGTAATGTGCTGTATGATGGACGTATTTGTGTAGCGCCCCTACAAGTAATAAGTGTGATAAAGATTCTGTGCACATCAGCTGGATGTAATGTGCTGTATGATGGATGTATTTGTGTAGCGCCCCTACAAGTAATATTAAGTGTGATAAAGATTCTGTGCACATCAGCGGGATGTAATGTGCTGTAAGATGGACGTATTTGTGTAGCGCCCCTACAAGTAATATTAAGTGTGATAAAGATTCTGTGCACATCAGCTGGATGCAATGTGTTGTATGATGGATGTATTTGTGTAGCGCCTCTCTAAGTAATATTAAGTGTGATAAAAATTCTGTGCACATCAGCTGGATGCAATGTGTTGTATGATGGATGTATTTGTGTAGCGCCCCTACAAGTAATATTAAGTGTGATATAGATACTGTGCACATCAGCTGGATGTAATGTGCTGTATGACGGATGTATTTGTGTAGCGCCTCGCTAAGTAATGTTAAGTGTGAGAAAGATTCTGTGCACATCAGCTTGATGTAATGTGCTGTATGATGGACGTATTTGTGCAGCGTCCCTACAAGTAATATTAAGTGTGATAAAGATTCTGTGCACATAGGCTGGATGTAATGTGTTGTATGATGGATGTATTTGTGTAGCGCCCCTACAAGTAATATTAAGTGTAATAAAGGTTCTGTGCACATCAGCTGGATGTAATGTGTTGTATGATGGATGTATTTGTGTAGCGCCCCTACAAGTAATATTAAGTGTAATAAAGATTCTGTGCACATCAGCGGGATGTAATGTGCTGTATGATGGGCAAATTTGTGCAGCGTCCCTACAAGTAATATTAAGTGTGATAAAGATTCTGTGCACATCGGCTGGATGTAATGTGCTGTATGATGGATGTATTTGTGCAGCGTCCCTACAAGTAATATTAAGTGTAATAAAGATTCTGTGCACTTCAGCTGGATGTAATGTGATGTATGATGGGCGTATTTGTGTAGCGCCCCTACAAGTAATATTAAGTGTGATAAAGATTCTGTGCACATCGGCTGGATGTAATGTGCTGTATGATGGACGTATTCGTGTAGCGCCCCTACAAGTAATATTAAGTGTGATAAAGATTATGTGCACATCGGCTGGATGTAATGTGCTGTATGATGGACGTATTCGTGTAGCGCCCCTACAAGTAATATTAAGTGTAATAAAGATTCTGTGCACATCAGCTGGATGTAATGTGATGTATGATGGATGTATTTGTGTAGCGCCCCTACAAGTAATATTAAGTGTAATAAAGATTCTGTGCAAATCAGCTGGATGTAATGTGATGTAAGATGGGCGTATTTGTGTAGCGCCTCGCTAAGTAATATTAAGTGTGATAAAGATTCTGTGCACATCAGCGGGATGTAATGTGTATGATGGACATATTTGTGGAGCGCACCTACACATAATATTAAGTGTGATAATGATTCTGTTCACATCAGCTGGGGCAGATTTGTACTGAGATTTCTATATCCACAAACAATATCTGCATTCATTATTCACTCCTAGTTCCACTCTCATCAGCTAGCAGTAATGAATGCCTACCCAAGCTGTAGTTATCAAAAACATTTCTAAGAGTGGGTACTCATGATTTCTTCCCTGCCTTGAGTACCATATACATATGATGATATTGTCTCTCTCTCCTGGGGGCTGTCACCTTCATAGAGAGTGGAGGGCAGCATAGCCCGTAACACACATAAGAATTAAGGCGCTTAGGAGTGTGCTGCTGTGAAGTGGCAACAATGTTGCATTAGTGTGGGTGGGGATTGGGCTAACCTTTAAGAAGCCAAGCTACAGGCATCAGACCCTCTTTCCAGCTCGTCTTCACAGCTTCCCTCCCTCCCTTTCATTGGTATGGCAGCAATCATTTAGGCTGGACATCAATAGGGTGTTTTATTAGCAGGGTGTCCGAGACAGGATGAGGGCTACGCGGCTCGCTTCCTTAAGCCCAAGGACAGTAGTTTTTGACTCCCCAGGTAGTGACATGCACACGCGCCTAGTCACACCTGGTCCTACTGGTCTGGAGCTCTATAATTTCACACCCTGGCCAGGTGGTTGTCCCACGCCCCGGTTTGCCATTAGAGGTAGAGTGACGGCTGGCCCAGGGGGCGGGTAGCCTCTGCAGGCACGCACCTGGGGTCCCTCCCCCATTCTGAAGATGCCGAGAACACACTAAACCTGTGCTTGCAGCTAAGCTCCGCTTGTGTAGGCATTCACGGGCGTGGTGCATCTTCCTAGCTGGGGGGTACTTACTCTCCTAGCTAGATTGCCGCCACCTGGTTAAAGGTTTGCCGTGTTGCTTCCAGCCGGTTCCTATTTTCTATAATAAATGCGACCCACGGGTCTTTACCCACACTCTGCGTTTGTGTCTTTATTCCAAGTTATTTATTGCCAAAGTTATTTATGGTAAAGTTATAAATTGTAAGTTAATAGATGTTAAGATATATATTTCAGTCAGTTCTATGACTTAAGTTATTACAGCAAGCCAGGAGGATAGGGCATTTAATTACTTAAGGGTCTTCAGGAGATAAAGTGCAGATATGACAGGTGATACCTGGGTTTTCTGTGCAGAGATGTCCATTTGGACTAGAAATTTTAGCTTCCAAACTGGGCTCCTGTTCTCAAACATATAAAAACCATATATGGAATGAACACTGGATCTAGATGACTCCTGAACAGCCGTTTAATGAGTAATGTAGGCTTTAATGAGCAACCCTTTCCATCAGATGCAGCCAAAGGTTAGCTGCATCCTTCAAGCAAACTTAAAAATCCACATCATTGTCCATCTCTCCTAGGATAATATAAAAGACAAAAAAATCCCAAATTGATCTGAGTACAAAATGTCTTTGTGTGACTCTTGTGAACACCTGTGTATAGATGTGTGTGTGTGTGTGTGTATGTATATATATATATATATATGTATGTATACTGTATATATACATATCCCTGTATATATATATATATATATATATATATATATATATATATCATCTACATATATGTGTGCCAGGGATTTTGTCTATGACAGTGTGCATGTGTTTTCATATCTGTATATATGTCACTATGCTTGTATCTTTATTTGTATCTGATGCATGAATATATATATATATATACACCCACTCGAACAAATGCACTCACATGACTTTTTCAAGGAATAACAGAAACATAATGAAACATTTTTGGGTATGCACTACCCTTCATTCAGCAGGGTAGTGCATACCCGAAAACGTTTCATTAAATTTAACTTCTGTTATTCCTTGAAAAAGTCCTGTGAGTGCATTTGTTCGAGTGGGTATTTCCTGATATCTTTGCACCCAGGCAGCTGACACTGGTGGATTGAGCTGCTGAAAGGAGTTTATATATATATATATATATATATATATATATATATATATATATGTGTGTGTGTATATGTAGAATGTCATCTGCATATATGTATATGATTGTGTCTCTGTGAGCGTGCATGTGTGCTTATGCATCAGCTGTATATATGTACATATGCGTGCCTTTTGTTTCTGTCTATCTGATTATGCATTTAGCTACAGGTATTAAGGTCTGCAAGTTGTAGTGTGACAGTGTTAATGAGTATGATAATCACATAGTGTTACATGTACAGTTGCTCCACAAATATTCTCTTAAAAAGCCTATAACCCACTGCTAATGGCGCACGTCACTTTATGATTTGGTACTTTAGTAGGACGAGGTAACTACAAAATAACATCTGTATAGGACCACAGCACTTATACAAACACTGACACCACAGGTTTGGTAGTATTTCTACTGTGACTAGTGGAAATATTTTTTAATATTTCTTTTCACCCAAAACATCTTTAACAAAAAAAAAAGTTGAAAATTTGGGCATCATGAAGTGTCTGGCTAAAGTGTCACGGGGAGTCTGATGAGAAAAACTATTAACTGCTGCTGTATTTGGCACCAAAATGGTTCCATTTTATTACAACAAGGTCTACAAAAGCAGAGGATGAGATGTGTCTGATTTTTAGGAAAATTATTACATATTAAGACAAGAATGGAATCCATGTGACCACCTGCAGCTGAGCAGAAACGTAGGAGTAAAAAATCAAGCTGCTAGAGAGAGTGGGGAAGTTATGCCAGGCTAGAGGTAGGTATGCCAGTCTAGAGGTACCATTTTAGGGGTAGTTATGCCAGGCTAGAGGTACCATTTAGGGGTAGTTATGCCAGTCTAGAGGTAGGTATGCCAGTCTAGAGGTAGGTATGCCAGTCTAGAGGTAGGTATGCCAGTCTAGAGGTAGTTATGCCAGTCTAGAGGTAGGTATGCCAGTCTAGGGGACATTCCAGAGGGAAATCCTGAGTACATAAATTGTGTGTACAATAAACTTTGCCTCTGTGGCACACAGAACCATATATTTGGAAGCACAACTGCAGATTTAGGAACTAATAATGCAGAACCAAGAAGCACATTATACATAAAACAGCCATAACACAATCATGTTACCCCTAGTCACTGGCAGGTGTCTGAGAGTTTTCATCTCATCAGCACATTTAGGGCTAGATTATGAGTGGAGTGCGTATCACAAGTTGAAAGTAAAAAGTATTTGTTTGTGTGCTAATCCGATGCATACAAAAAGCAGAACTTAGAATATCGCAACTGCATTAACGTATTCCCCAATAGAAGTTGATGGAGCGGGAAAAGTGGGAAATGCCTAACTCCCTACTCGCATGCAAACCTGACTTGAAAATATGAATATTTCACATTCCAATGTTTTTCACATGGCAGAATATGTTTTATATATATATATATATATATATATATATATATATATATATATGATTTTCTGGTTATATATATATAATGATTTTCTGGTTTTATATATATATATATATATATACATACAGTATATAAAGCAATAGTTGTGGGATAAGCACTATCACCTCCTCATTGACTGGCCAGGGTGTCAGGAACAATGGTTTTCAATACTGCATAATAGATCCGCACTCACTGGACTTTAAATAACAAAACATGGTTTATTGTTCTGACGTTTCGGGGATCCAACCCTTGGTCGGTTTGATCCCTGAAACGTCACAAAATAAACCACGTTTTGTTATTTAAAGTCCAGTGAGTGCGGATCTATTTTGCAGTGTGTGTATGTATATATATATATATATATATATATATATATATATATATATATACACACTCACCGGCCACTTTTTCAATTGTTTGGTAACACAAATTGCTAATCAGCCAATCACATGGCAGCAACTCAATGCATTTAGGCATCTAGACATGGTGAAGACGACTTGCTGAAGTTTAAACCAAGCATCAGAATGGGGAAGAAAGGGGATTTAAGTGACTTTGAACGTGGCATGGTTGTTGATGGCAGATGGGCTGGTCTGAGTATTTAAAAAACTGCTGATCTACTGGGATTTTCACGCACAACCATTTTATGGTCCTAAAAAGAGAAAATATCTAGTGAGCGGCAGTTGTGTGGACAAAAATGCCTTGCTTATGTTAGAGGAGAATGGGCAGACTGGTTCAAGATGATACAAAGGCAACAGTAACTCAAATAACCACTCGTTACAACCAAGGTATGCAGAATACCATCTATGAACGCACAGCACATCGAACCTTGAAGCAGATGGGCTACAGTAGCAGAAGACCACACCGGTTGCCACTCCTGTCAGCTAAGAACATGAAACTGAGGCTACAATTCACACAGGCTCACCAAAATTGGACAATAGAAGATTGGAAAAATGTTGTCTGGTCTGATGAGTCTCGATTTCAGCTGCGACATTCAGATGGTAAGGTCAGAATTTGGAGTAAACAACATGAAAACATGGATTCATCCTGCCTTGTATCAACGGTTCAGGCTGGTGGTGGTGGTGTTGTGGGATATTTCCTTGGCACACTTTGTACCGATTGAGAATCGTTTGAATGCCACAGCCTACGTGAGTATTGTTGCTGACCATGTCAATCCCTTTATGACTACAGTGTTCCCATCTTCTGATGGCTACTTCCAGCAAGATAATGCACTATGTCACAAAGCTCAAATCATCTCAAATTGGTTTCTTGAACATGACAATGAGTTCACTGTACTCCAATGGCCTCCACAGTCACCAGATCTCAATCCAATAGAGCATCTTTGGGATGTGGTGGAACGGGAGATTTGCATCATTGATGTGCAGCCAACAAATCTGCAGCAACTGCGTGATGCTATCGTCAATATGGACCAAAATGTCTAAAGAATGTTTCCAACTTATGAATCTATGCCACGAAGAATTAAGGCAGTTCTGAAGGCAAAAGGGGGTACTAGGAAGATGTACCTAATAAAGTGGCCGGTGAGTGTATATATGGATGATTATTTATAGGTATAGATATATACATATATATATATATAGGAACATCCATTTAAAAATACCTAGAACATATTCCCCTAGGATAAGAACAATGGAATGTGAAATAATTACAGTACATACACAGGTAAACACTTTATTAAAAATAAATATTGCATATATGGTTTTTCATGTTTTCAACTACTTGACTGCAAAGGGCTCCAATATATATATATATATATATATATATATATATATATATATATATATATATATATATATATATATATGTGTGTGTGTGTGTGTGTACGTGTTTTTGTGTTTATAATTATGTGTATGTATGTCTGTAAATATATATAAACACATATAAATACATATGTACACTCACACACACACACACATATATATATATGCATATACATGTATCTCTATGTTAAAACCCTTTTTTCCAACACATGAGACCTCATATCTTTGAGCCCTTATAACTGTTATATGCAATATTTTTTTATTATTATTTTTATTAGAAAGTGTTATTTTGAGTGTAACTGTACTTTTTAATGTATTTTGATGTGTTTTGCACAACATTTTAATTGAGCGTAACAGTTAACCAGAGCTCTAAGGTTGTGTTATCTCGGCGTGCGTTAAATTCAATTGCTCGATCGAATGTGTTTACTTTCAACTTGTAATGCGCGCTCTACTTCTGATGTGCACAAACACCCGCAAATAAAGCCCTTATTGCTCGCGTGCATCAGTTAACGCGAGATATCTCACGAGTGCTTACAAAAATAGCGGGTAGTCAGACAATCAGGGCTCCTTCTATTAAATGTTATTAATACTTTGCTTATGTTTGTGTGTAAAAAAGTGAAATTTAAACCTCTGTGAACTGAAGTTATAACAAAAACTTATAACCCTTCCACTGCCAGATGTTTGGTTCTATTTAATGCTGACACTGGTCATTATTACTCCCTTTGTAATCCGAGTCTCCCAATGAGAAGGAACCCGGTCATGGGGAGGGAGACCTTGTATCCTGCTACACTGAGTGCACATATCAGTATTTGTGTGGTGTTGTCATTGTACACTTAGCTACACAAGGGTCACAATAGTAAAATACAAGAGTGTATGTGCAGTAGACACACACAAAGGAGTCCTTGCCGAAGCCAAGTAGAGGAACCACCTATGGTCTCACCGCTTCACATTCCCCTTTTTCTACCATGCAGGGTTAAAATCTGTTGTTTGTCACTTGTACTTGCATCACTATAACCCATTGGCTGCCAAAGATGTTTGAAATGTAGTGCACAGCAATGTTCTGCAGCCCTCCCTGGCAGCCAAAGGGTTAAAGATCTGTTATATCTCACCCCTTATGCTCTTATATATCAGCCCACCCTGATCATTTCTGCTGCTTGAGGCTCACAAGGGTTAATAACTGCAGATGTTTTGTTGGTATTATTTATTGTCTTTGGTTACATACAGTATATATATGTATATAACTTATATCACAATGTTGCCTTTTTGTTGCAATATTGACGATTGTAAAGCTGATCTGTGTAATAAAATAACAGACCACTTACCGTTCAGCTGATATTTTGTCCTGAGTAACCTGTCTGTCTTGGCAATAAACTGGTTAATATTAAGTGAATTTCATACTAAATCCGCCACAGAAATAATAAAAAGGAGGGCACCCTTTGGAAGTGTCAGCTGTTTATTTCATTTTGTCACCTTGATATGACCTTGTTACAGTGCATTGCAGGAGTGACTTTATGTGCACTAGTGCCAAGAACCAGCTCATACACTGGGCAACGTCTCACATACCTATGGGCACACAGACAAGCTCACACAATGGGCAATGTCTCACATACCTATGGGCACACAGACAAGCTCACACAATGGGCAACATCTCGCATACCTATGGGCACACAGACAAGCTCAGACACTGGGCAACGTCTCACATACCTATGGGCACACAGACAAGCTCACACAATGGGCAACATCTCGCATACCTATGGGCACACAGACAAGCTCAGACACTGGGCAACGTCTCACATACCTATGGTTACACAGACAAGCTCAGACACTGGGCAACGTCTCACATACCTATGGGCACACAGACAAGCTCACACACTGGGCAACGTCTCACATACCTATGGTTACACAGACAAGCTCAGACACTGGGCAACGTCTCACATACCTATGGGCACACAGACAAGCTCATACACTGGGCAACGTCTCACATACCTATGGGCACACAGACAAGCTCAGACACTGGGCAACGTCTCACATACCTATGGTTACACAGACAAGCTCAGACACTGGGCAACGTCTCACATACCTATGGGCACACAGACAAGCTCACACACTGGGCAACGTCTCACATACCTATGGTTACACAGACAAGCTCAGACACTGGGCAACGTCTCACATACCTATGGGCACACAGACAAGCTCACACACTGGGCAACGTCTCACATACCTATGGGCACACAGACAAGCTCATACACTGGGCAACGTCTCACATACCTATGGGCACACAGACAAGCTCAGACACTGGGCAACGTCTCATATACCTATGGGCACACAGACAAGCTCACACAATGGGCAACATCTCACATACCTATGGGCACACAGACAAGCTCACACACTGGGCAACGTCTCACATACCTATGGGCACACAGACAAGCTCAGACACTGGGCAACGTCTCACATACCTATGGGCACACAGACAAGCTCATACACTGGGCAACGTCTCACATACCTATGGGCACACAGACAAGCTCAGACACTGGGCAACGTCTCACATACCTATGGGCACACAGACAAGCTCACACACTGGGCAACGTCTCACATACCTATGGGCACACAGACAAGCTCATACACTGGGCAACGTCTCACATACCTATGGTCACACAGACAAGCTAAGACACTGGGCAACGTCTCACATACCTATGGGAACACAGACAAGCTCATACACTGGGCAACGTCTCACATACCTATGGGCACACAGACAAGATCACACACTGGGCAACGTCTCACATACCTATGGGCACACAAACAAGCTCACACACTGGACAACGTCTCACATACCTATGGGCACACAGACAAGCTCACACACTGGGCAACGTCTCACATACCTATGGGCACACAGACAAGATCACACACTGGGCAACGTCTCACATACCTATGGGCACACAAACAAGCTCATACACTGGGCAACGTCTCACATACCTATGGGCACACAGACAAGCTCATACACTGGGCAACGTCTCACATACCTATGGGCACACAGACAAGCTCATACACTGGGCAACGTCTCACATACCTATGGGCACACAGACAAGCTCACACACTGGGCAACGTCTCACATACCTATGGGCACACAGACAAGCTCATACACTGGGCAACGTCTCACATGCCTATGGGCACACAGACAAGATCACACACTGGGCAACGTCTCACATACCTATGGGCACACAGACAAGCTCATACACTGGGCAACGTCTCACATACCTATGGGCACACAGACAAGCTCATACACTGGGCAACGTCTCACATACCTATGGGCACACAGACAAGCTCATACACTGGGCAACGTCTCACATACCTATGGGCACACAGACAAGATCACACACTGGGCAACGTCTCACATACCTATGGGCACACAGACAAGCTCACACACTGGGCAACGTCTCACATACCTATGGGCACACAGACAAGCTCACACAATGGGCAATGTCTCACATACCTATGGGCACACAGACAAGCTCACACACTGGGCAACGTCTCACATACCTATGGGCACACAGACAAGCTCATACACTGGGCAACGTCTCACATACCTATGGGCACACAGACAAGCTCAGACACTGGGCAACGTCTCACATACCTATGGGCACACAGACAAGCTCAGACACTGGGCAACGTCTCACATACCTATGGGCACACAGACAAGATCACACACTGGACAACGTCTCACATACCTATGGGCACACAGACAAGCTCAGACACTGGGCAACGTCTCACATACCTATGGGCACACAGACAAGCTCAGACACTGGGCAACGTCTCACATACCTATGGGCACACAGACAAGCTCACACACTGGGCAACGTCTCACATATCTATGGGCACACAGACAAGCTCATACACTGGGCAACGTCTCACATACCTATGGGCACACAGACAAGCTCACACAATGGGCAACATCTCGCATACCTATGGGCACACAGACAAGCTCAGACACTGGGCAACGTCTCACATACCTATGGTTACACAGACAAGCTCACACACTGGGCAACGTCTCACATACCTATGGGCACACAGACAAGCTCACACACTGGGCAACGTCTCACATACCTATGGGCACACAGACAAGCTCACACACTGGGCAACGTCTCACATACCTATGGGCACACAGACAAGCTCATACACTGGGCAACGTCTCACATACCTATGGGCACACAGACAAGCTCACACACTGGGCAACGTCTCACATACCTATGGGCACACAGACAAGCTCAGACACTGGGCAACGTCTCACATACCTATGGGCACACAGACAAGCTCACACACTGGGCAACGTCTCACATACCTATGGGCACACAAACAAGCTCACACACTGGACAACGTCTCACATACCTATGGGCACACAAACAAGCTCACACACTGGGCAACGCCTCACATACCTTTGGGCACACAGACAAGCTCAGACACTGGGCAACGTCTCACATACCTATGGGCACACAGACAATCTCAGACACTGGACAACGTCTCACATACCTATGGGCACACAATCTCAGACACTGGGCAACGTCTCACATACCTATGGGCACACAGACAAGCTCAGACACTGGGCAACGTCTCACATACCTATGGGCACACAGACAAGCTAAGACACTGGGCAACGTCTCACATACCTATGGGCACACAGACAAGCTCAGACACTGGGCAACGTCTCACATACCTATGGGCACACAATCTCAGACACTGGGCAACGTCTCACATACCTATGGGCACACAGACAAGCTCAGACACTGGGCAACGTCTCACATACCTATGGGCACACAGACAAGCTCACACACTGGGCAACGTCTCACATACCTATGGGCACACAGACAAGATCACACACTGGGCAACGTTTCACATACCTATGGGCACACAATCTCAGACACTGGGCAACGTCTCACATACCTATGGGCACACAGACAAGCTCACACAATGGGCAATGTCTCACATACCTATGGGCACACAGACAATCTCAGACACTGGGCAACGTCTCACATACCTATGGGCACACAGACAAGCTCACACACTGGGCAACGTCTCACATACCTATGGGCACACAGACAAGCTCATACACTGGGCAACGTCTCACATACCTATGGGCACACAGACAAGCTCACACACTGGGCAACGTCTCACATACCTATGGGCACACAAACAAGCTCACACACTGGGCAACGTCTCACATACCTATGGGCACACAGACAAGCTCACACAATGGGCAACGTCTCACATACCTATGGGCACACAGACAAGCTCATACACTGGGCAACGTCTCACATACCTATGGGCACACAGACAAGCTCAGACACTGGGCAACGTCTCACATACCTATGGGCACACAGACAAGCTCAGACACTGGGCAACGTCTCACATACCTATGGGCACACAGACAAGATCACACACTGGGCAACGTCTCACATACCTATGGGCACACAGACAAGCTCATACACTGGGCAACGTCTCACATACCTATGGGCACACAGACAAGCTCAGACACTGGGCAACGTCTCACATACCTATGGGCACACAGACAAGCTCAGACACTGGGCAACGTCTCACATACCTATGGGCACACAAACAAGCTCAGACACTGGGCAACGTCTCACATACCTATGGGCACACAGACAAGATCACACACTGGGCAACGTCTCACATACCTATGGGCACACAAACAAGCTCATACACTGGGCAACGTCTCACATACCTATGGGCACACAGACAAGCTCAGACACTGGGCAAACGTCTCACATACCTATGGGCACACAGACAAGCTCAGACACTGGGCAACGTCTCACATACCTATGGGCACACAAACAAGCTCACACACTGGGCAACGTCTCACATACCTATGGGCACACAGACAAGATCACACACTGGGCAACGTCTCACATACCTATGGGCACACAAACAAGCTCATACACTGGGCAACGTCTCACATACCTATGGGCACACAGACAAGCTCAGACACTGGGCAACGTCTCACATACCTATGGGCACACAGACAAGCTCAGACACTGGGCAACGTCTCACATACCTATTTGCACACAAACAAGCTCACACACTGGACACTCACCCCTCACGGCTGATTGGTAGGTATATAATGATAGACATCTAACAATTAATACTATTGCCATGAATGTCAGCTATTTGTTAGCGATAATATGAAACTCTATTTGGGGTCATTCTAATGATTCATGAAAGGTTAATGCAAAACTCCATTTGGGTTCTTCTTTTTTTTTTTTTTTAAATGTATATTTACACATCATGTTTGATATTGCCTATTTGCAAATGACAAGAAGCACAAGTCACTACTCAATTGCAGATTAAAATATGCACTCTAAATAAAGGGTTAAATTGCTGGGACTGCTCCCCTGTGAGGGAGGTTCCCAGGTGTTTCCTTTTTGATTGGGAAGGCTTGTGTATTTAAAGGCTCATTGCAGTTATTTTATGCCTGATGAAACAGTGTTCTGAAGCACTGAGAAACGTGTTGCAATTGTAAGGAGGGTCCGCTAGCACACCCTACCTTTTTGGTTCCCATTTTTAATTTCTTTGATATTTTAATAAACCATTTTTACTTTTAATTGGAACCTTGCACTGCCTACTAAATACCAATCACTTCCACAGACAAGCTCAGACACTGGGCAACGTCTCACATACCTATGGGCACACAAACAAGCTCACACACTGGGCAACGTCTCACATACCTATGGGCACACAGACAAGCTCACACACTGGGCAACGTCTCACATACCTATGGGCACACAGACAAGATCACACACTGGGCAACGTTTCACATACCTATGGGCACACAATCTCAGACACTGGGCAACGTCTCACATACCTATGGGCACACAGACAAGCTCACACAATGGGCAATGTCTCACATACCTATGGGCACACAGACAATCTCAGACACTGGGCAACGTCTCACATACCTATGGGCACACAGACAAGCTCACACACTGGGCAACGTCTCACATACCTATGGGCACACAGACAAGCTCATACACTGGGCAACGTCTCACATACCTATGGGCACACAGACAAGCTCACACACTGGGCAACGTCTCACATACCTATGGGCACACAAACAAGCTCACACACTGGGCAACGTCTCACATACCTATGGGCACACAGACAAGCTCACACAATGGGCAACGTCTCACATACCTATGGGCACACAGACAAGCTCATACACTGGGCAACGTCTCACATACCTATGGGCACACAGACAAGCTCAGACACTGGGCAACGTCTCACATACCTATGGGCACACAGACAAGCTCAGACACTGGGCAACGTCTCACATACCTATGGGCACACAGACAAGATCACACACTGGGCAACGTCTCACATACCTATGGGCACACAGACAAGCTCATACACTGGGCAACGTCTCACATACCTATGGGCACACAGACAAGCTCAGACACTGGGCAACGTCTCACATACCTATGGGCACACAGACAAGCTCAGACACTGGGCAACGTCTCACATACCTATGGGCACACAAACAAGCTCAGACACTGGGCAACGTCTCACATACCTATGGGCACACAGACAAGATCACACACTGGGCAACGTCTCACATACCTATGGGCACACAAACAAGCTCATACACTGGGCAACGTCTCACATACCTATGGGCACACAGACAAGCTCAGACACTGGGCAACGTCTCACATACCTATGGGCACACAGACAAGCTCAGACACTGGGCAACGTCTCACATACCTATGGGCACACAAACAAGCTCACACACTGGGCAACGTCTCACATACCTATGGGCACACAGACAAGATCACACACTGGGCAACGTCTCACATACCTATGGGCACACAAACAAGCTCATACACTGGGCAACGTCTCACATACCTATGGGCACACAGACAAGCTCAGACACTGGGCAACGTCTCACATACCTATGGGCACACAGACAAGCTCAGACACTGGGCAACGTCTCACATACCTATTTGCACACAAACAAGCTCACACACTGGACACTCACCCCTCACGGCTGATTGGTAGGTATATAATGATAGACATCTAACAATTAATACTATTGCCATGAATGTCAGCTATTTGTTAGCGATAATATGAAACTCTATTTGGGGTCATTCTAATGATTCATGAAAGGTTAATGCAAAACTCCATTTGGGTTCTTCTTTTTTTTTTTTTTTAAATGTATATTTACACATCATGTTTGATATTGCCTATTTGCAAATGACAAGAAGCACAAGTCACTACTCAATTGCAGATTAAAATATGCACTCTAAATAAAGGGTTAAATTGCTGGGACTGCTCCCCTGTGAGGGAGGTTCCCAGGTGTTTCCTTTTTGATTGGGAAGGCTTGTGTATTTAAAGGCTCATTGCAGTTATTTTATGCCTGATGAAACAGTGTTCTGAAGCACTGAGAAACGTGTTGCAATTGTAAGGAGGGTCCGCTAGCACACCCTACCTTTTTGGTTCCCATTTTTAATTTCTTTGATATTTTAATAAACCATTTTTACTTTTAATTGGAACCTTGCACTGCCTACTAAATACCAATCACTTCCACTGGGAGTATCAAGCATTAGAGATTCCAGCATTCCTGTGTTTCCTGGGGTCCTGTATCTGGGAAATCAGTTAGCTGTGTTGCTGCATAAATACCCAGTCTTCGCCCAATAGCACTGTCTGAGTGCTCAAAGGAAATGTGAGTACCCTGTATCAGAGGTTCTATCTGTATCCACATTTTGTTTGCTATTGATACACACAGGCGGCTCTCTTTTCTCTACATTTTGTTCCAGATCATCTGACACTAAGGTGGTAAGGAGAGTACTGCCCCATTGGTGACTGGTGTTCCCATTCCAGAGGAACGGATTTACTGTCTGTTTTGAATATTCCTCTTATTGGGATACTTATCCATAGAGACTTTTTCTCTGTTCATTTATACATATATAATACACACATTGTGAACAATTCTTTACTTTAAAGTGAAGGTAAACTTTGGTGAATGAAAGCCCGTTTTGTAAACATACTATTAAAAACAGGGTAACTTATTACTCAACATTCCTTCAACCCCTTCAAAGTAAGAACCAGGTCGGGAATGCCGACCAACACACTGATTAATGTTATAAAGCAATCTCAAGCTTTTAGCTTATGAGCAAGTTTATAAGAGTTGTGCCGACACTAACTAATATCTGGGTTGAGCACTAATCAGATTGATAAAAATGATCGGATGTCTTGTTATTCAATATTACTCACAATGTTTTGAGATACATTTATCACAATGTTATTGTATAGCATACCAAAAACTATGTACTTAGGCATGATGACGTGTTTATGGCTGTAATGTGATGTCTGATCATTCAATAAAGCTGGTTTTGGAAAAAAATAAATAAATAAATAAATAAAATAATTATTATAGAACAAAAAACAAAATTTAGCATGATACATAAAAAAAACAAAAAACAAAAAAAAAAACAGGGTAACTTTCATTCATCAAAGCTTACAAAGCAGCCGTTTTGTAAAAAAAATGACCTTTTTTTCTTTTCACAGCCAGAGCAGCTTCCCCCACCTAGAGATCCTCTATTCACACGTCAGCAATGACTTATACTGCTTCCTCCAATCACAGCATGGCCTCAAGCAATGACTACCCTGGGGAGGAAAGCTGTTATTGGAGGAAGCCGGATTAGTCATTGCTGACGTGTGAGTAGAGGATCTCTATGTGGGGGAAGCTGCTCTAGCTGTGAAAAGAAAAAAAGGTCATTTTTTTTTACAAAACGGCTGCTTTGTAAAATTTGATGTATGAAAGTGCCCCTATTTTTAATAGTTTTTTTTTAAAAACTGGCTTTCATTCACCAAAGTTTACCTTCACTTTAAGGGAATGTTTTAAAGAAGTGTATGGATGCACTTGTGTGTTTATATTGTTGTATAGATATACTAGTATTATCACATTATTTACAGACAGCGCTCCCTATTAGAAGTGTGCCTGTATTGGCCTCTCCTGTCTAATAGATAAACAAACCTTGAATTATTAAAGAGTGGAACATCCTTAAGTAATGGTCTTTTACACACTACCAAAGGTACATAAGGATTGCAGAGAACCACCAGGTCGCCCTATTGTGGCAGCAACTGATTCCCCTCTGCAATCATTAGCAGTGTACATTGACAGCATACTACAACCTATTGTACAATGGATGGCTAGCTACTTGAAGGATGCAGGGGATGTAATACAACAGTTGAAAGCAATAGGACCTGTGAATGAAAATGATCTGCTTGTAATGCTTGACGTTACAAGCCTGTACACAGTTATTCCACACAGTGAAGGACTTGAATCGGTAAGAAGACATTTACAAAGGTACCCATGTATTGGACCACCAGAGGAATTTATATTAGATCTCTTAGGTAATTTTAGGTTTGAGAGTAAATACTATTTACAGTTAACAAGCACGGCAATGGGGTCAAACATGGCCCCATCGTATGCGAACCTATTCATGGATGAATTCGAGCTGGATAAGAAGAACATCTTCCAGAATCATAATGTGATATTATATAAAAGGTACATAGACAACCTCTTAATTATATGGAGAGCAATTAATAATCAAACAATTCCGTTTGTCACACACTAATGACTCCGACTAATATAGTTCTACTCTCCCATAATGCAAGAGGTCTAAATTCAGATGCAAAACGTAGGAAAGCCTTATCTCAATACACACGCTTGGGTGCTAACGTCATTTTCTTACAAGAAACTCATTTTGAGTCTAATCATATTCCCAAATACTGGACGAATCAATACCCAACACACTTTCATTCTACTACAGATAAAAAGAAGAGAGGGGTTTCCATCCTTCTCCACTCCTCTTTAAATTTTATTCACAAAGAATCCATAATAGATAAAGAGGGCAGATACCTAATCATTAAGGGCCACATTAACAAAGTGGAAATTATTTTTTGCAATATCTATGACCCAAACGAAAAGCAAGACAAATTCATTAATAAAATCTCACACCTTCTCACAAACTGGAATATTTCTAGCAGGAGACTTTAATGTCTCCCTCTACATGCAATTTCCTCAGTCACAAATCCGACCCACACAATCACAAATTAGAAACAACAGAAAAACTAAATCTATTTCCAGTACTCTGGAAGGACATAATGTACTTGACTCTTGGACTGCGCTATGTGGCATCACTTCAGATCACACTTTCTACTCAACAGCACACCGAAAATATTTCAAGCTAGATTACATTTTCCTGAGCCAAACCCTAATTTCCAATCTGGTATCCTCCTCCATTCATCCTTGTGTGTGGTCTGATCATTCCATAATAGTAGCTAAAATAGCAGGGCTTCTTCCCCCAAACAATGCAAGAAGCTGGACTTATGACCCCACACTTATGAAAAATCCCCAACATAAAGATCGTATTTTCAAACAGATGATGGAATTCTGGAATATTAATACAGATTCCATCAATAACCCGATTCAGATTTGGGCAGCCCATAAATCGGTGTTAAGAGGTTTCCTAATCCAACTAAAGTCAAAATCAAAAAGGGAAACACAGTTACTATTACAGACACTACACAAGGAGATAGCTACACTAGAGAAACAACATAGACTTACCTGCTCACCCAAGGTATATAAAACATTGCAAAATCAACGCCAAAAACTAGATAAATTATTAAATGACCAGTCACTTAGAGCCGGATTAAGACTACAAACCAAATACTATATATACGCCAATAAACCAGATCGTTATCTAGCCAATAAAATTAGAGATAGGATCTTCTTACGCATAAATGCATGTGAATCTACATCCCACCCAAAAGTAATTGTAGACACTTTTGCCAACTATTATAGTTCTTTATACGATGGCAAGAAAGTTTCCAAATCGGAACAAACTTCCTGTCTGGAGGAAGCCACTCTGCCCCAAATTGACCAACAAGATTTGTCAACTCTTAACTCAGACATCAGTGCAAGTGAGGTACAGAGAGTTATCCAAGATCTGAAACCTGGTAAAGCAGCTGGCCCAGATGGCTTTTCAGGCGAGTACTATAAACTATTTAAATCCTTTCTCATACCTCACCTAGTCAAATTTAGCAATCATATACTTCAAGGACATACTATTCCCTCAGAACTTTTAGATGCCAAAATTATAGTCCTCCCTAAGCCGGGTAAGGACAGGTCCCTCTGTCATAATTATAGACCAATTTCCCTCATTAACCAAGATTTAAACATTTTTACCAAAATTCTGGCCAACCGATAAAAACACTTGCTCCCAAAACTAATTCACCCAGACCAGGTTGGCTTCATTAAAAATAGGGAAGCTCCAGATAATATCAGAAGGATGATATCATTAATAGATTATTTGCATATTTCTAAAACGCCTTCTCTGTTGTTATCCCTGGACGCAGAGAAGGCGTTTGACAGGGTCGACTGGGAGTACATGCAAGCTGTACTACATACCATGGGCTTTAGGGGTTCTTTTATTACAGCGATCCAGAGTATATATTCATATCCCTCGGCATGCGTTAAGGCAATGGGACACCAATCTGACCGATTTGCGGTCTTAAATGGGACGAGACAGGGTTGTCCTTTATCCCCTCTCCTTTTTGCTGTTTGCATAGAGCCCCTGGCGCAACACATTAGGAACTCCCCAGACATTACGGGTGTTAAAATAGGACAATCAGTTTACAAACTCACTCTTTTTGCAGACAACGTTTTGCTCTCCCTAACCAAACCCCTTATATCTCTGCCAAATTTATACAACACCCTTAGGAACTTCTCCACTATATCTGGTTACAAAGTGAACCTTGAAAAATGTGAAGCCATGCCTCTTGCCATGCCTCTTGCTATTCCAGACCACATAAAAAAATTGATAGAAACTAAACTTTGAGTTTAATTGGGTAAAACCTCATCTCAAATATCTAGGGATCAACCTTACAAAACACTCATCGGAACTTTACCAAACCAACTATCCTCCAATTTATAAAGTGATCAAACAGGACCTCATTAAATGGAGCAAACTGAGATTTTCTTGGTTTGGACGTCTATCTGCGATCAAAATGTCTTTGTTACCAAAGATTTTATTTTTATTTCGGACCCTACCGATAGGCATCCCGAATTGTGCATTAACAATTTTATAAGAGGGACTAAAAAAGCTAGAATTTCTAAACCAATATTTACGAGACATAGGCAACTGGGAGGCCTGGGCGCACCAAATCTCAGACACTACTTCCAAGCAGCTAGGTTAGCCCAAACTACTCTCCTTAACAAAACGGAAGATGAGATAAGATGGACCACGTTGGAGTCAGACATAAATAAACTATATCCTCAAGAGCTGGCTCTGTGGGAACCACATAGAGCTAAAACCCAAAAACTTAATAAATTCCCAATTACAGATTACATGCTCAAAGCTTGGTCCACTCTTGTTTCGTCTCTCAAAATTCTCCCTAACAGATCCCTCAAGACCCCCCTAAAAGTAATCATACCCTCAGAACAGATCCCAGCTATACAGAAGTGGGAAAACAGAGGTCTTTATAGGATCGCAGACTTAGTAGACAAAGGCAAATTAATGACATACACACAACTTCAGGATAAACTGTCTCCTTCCAAATTACATTGGTTTCTATATCTTCAGATATCCTCCATCATACATAAATACCTACCTTCATTGACTGGTCACAAATTCACTCCCTTAGAAATAATTTGTAGCTCCTCATCCAGACCTAGAAAAACTATTTCACAATTATACCAACTAATTCAATCTTCCACACAAATCACTAAAACAAGCCTTCAGCTCAAATGGGAGGCCGACCTCAATTCAGAAATTGATAATTCCGACTGGAATAACTTAATATATAATGCAAGTAAAGGCCTGTTGAGTGCTGACATGCAGGAAAATTGCCTTAAAACAATTTCAGATGGTATCTCACTCCAATTATCACCTCTCATTCCATTAAACGGGGGTCCAAGCTCTGTTACAGGGGTTGTGAAGTCGAAGGTACATACAAACACATGTGGTGGGACTGCTCTTACTCTAAAATAATCTGGAATAAATTATCACTCCTTTTAAGTAGGATACTAGATAGCTCCATTCAGTTGTCAATGAACCAAACCCTATTGAATGTACGATTAAGGCAGTTTAATAAAGACATTAATCAATTTATCAAAATTTTATGTACAGCTACACGTATATGTATAGCCCGTCACTGGAAGGAGGGGGCTCCCCCCTGGGACGAAATTTTACATAAAATTAGGCACATATACAATATGTCCGCACAGGCAGCGATATTACAAGACACTCAGTAAGCTTTTCATAAAGTCTGGTTTTATTGGATCACACATGACTCCATATAATACTGTTTGAATTGTCAATATACCCAATACAGCAGAGATCTTATATGCCTTTATACATCCGTTGGTTAATCATAATATTATCCTTATTGATGAAAATTCCACTGGGTGTATCATGGTCGGAAGGCACTATTTTCTTACTCTTCTTCATCTTCCCCTCTTATCTTCTTCTCTTCCCCCTTTGATTTTCCCAACTTTTCTCTGTACTCCCTTTGTATTCAAGATCTTCATAAATTTTTTGGTTAAGATGGGAATGAGGGGGTGTCCTTACCCCACTCAGGTCCCCCAGACAAACAAGATGCATGATAGCTGTTGTTTAAGGAGTAATCGACCAAGTAATTCCATCTATATAGCAATACAAATGTGAATGTTTTAAATGCTTTTAGGAAATCTTAGTTACTGTCTACTAATATTGGTCTCATTGATCTATCTGTCATTAAGTGGCTATGTCTTCTGTGAAGGTCTTGTTTATTCTTTTGTATTGTTTAAATATCAATAAAAAATTATTTCAAATAATTATATGGAGAGGGAGTCCTGAATCACTGCAGGATTGGGCCAATTAAAGGGACACTGTACCCAAATTTTTTCTTTCGTGATTCAGATAGAGCATGACATTTTAAGCAACTTTCTAATTTACTCCTATTATCAAATTTTCTTCATTCTTTTTGTATCTTTATTTGAAATGCAAGAAAGTAAGTTTAGATGCTGGCCCATTTTTGGTGATCAACCTGGGTTGTCCTTGCTGATTGGTGGATAAATTCATACACCAATAAAAAAGTGCTGTCCATAGTTCTGAATTTAAAAAAAACTTAGATATCTTCTTTTTAAAATAAAGATAGCAAGAGAACGAAGAAAGATTGATAATTGGAATAAATTAGAAAGTGGTTTAAAATTGCATGCTCTATCTGAATCATGAAAGAAAAAATTTGGGTTCAGTGTCCCTTTAACTAAATGAGCAGCATCAATCTTTAAAATGTATGCTGAATTGGAATAAGAAAGAAATAGATTGCCTGGACCTTAAGATTATTAAGGAGAAGGAAACGCTTTAAACAACCCTCTATAAAAAGCCTAACGATAAAAATTATTTGCTGGAGGCCTCAAGCTGCCACCCTCCTGCCTTGAAAAAGGCACTCCCGAAGTCTCAGTTTATACGAGTGAAAAGAAATAACACTAAGGAGGAAACTGCTTTGATCCAACAAAAGGAGATGGAACAGAATTTTAGAGAAAGAGGTTATAAAAACAAGGCATTGAAGGAACAAATGATGCAAGCAGGGGCCAAGAAGAATGTCATGGATAAGGATGAAGCAAACAAAAAGAGATTGACATTTACTACAACTTATACGGTTGACAAGAATGAGTTTAACCGTATCCTGAAACATAATTGGGAGATACTGCAGAGTGATGAAACGTTACATTTCAAAGATATGGATGTACCACGCATAGGATACCGCAAGGGGAAATCACTTAAAGGGACACTGAAGCCAAATTTTTTCATTTGTGATTCAGATAGAGCATGACATTTTAAGCAAC
Source organism: Bombina bombina (assembly GCF_027579735.1). Taxonomy (NCBI): domain Eukaryota; kingdom Metazoa; phylum Chordata; class Amphibia; order Anura; family Bombinatoridae; genus Bombina; species Bombina bombina. The sequence goes on from NC_069502.1 coordinate 1,223,810,314, forward strand.
TTTCTAATTTACTCCTATTATCAAATTTTCTTTATTCTCTTGGTATCTTTATTTGAAATGCAAGAATGTAAGTTTAGATGCCGGCCCATTTGTGGTGAATAACCTGGGTTATCCTTGCTGATTGGTTGATAAATTCATCCACCAATATAAAAGTGCTGTCCAGAGTTCTGAACAAAAAAGCTTAGATGCCTTCTTTTTCAAATAAAGATAGAAAGAGAACGAAGAAAAATTGATAATAGGAGTAAATTAGAAAGTTGCTTAAAATTGCATGCTCTATCTGAATCACGAAAGAAAAAATTTGGATTCAGTGTCCCTTTAAAGATTGTTTGCAAATGATAGATCTGGTCCATTGTTATTCTAAGAACTGGTTGAACAAGCAAGCATCTACACCAGGATGCTACAAATGTAGTGGCTGTACTATGTGCAATGGTATGCAAGCTAGAAGATACTTTAATCATCCCAGGCATAAAAGGAAGTATTATCTCAAGCATAGGGTCACCTGCACTACCCTGTTTATCGTATACTTGCTCCATTGTCCATACAGTTTGTTTTACGTCGGTAAAACCTGCGATGACTTCAGGACAATTATGGCCAACAACCGTAGTGCCATACTGTAAGCGATAAAGAATGGAGACTCTAATCAACCGGTAGCGCGGCTTTTCCAAAAGCAAGGGCATAATGTATCTGATCTACGATACTGCATCATTGACCATGTACGCGCATTGAATAGAGGAGGAGATAGGAATAGACTAACTTACAAAAAGAGACCAGATGGACATTTGAATTGGATACCATTATCCTGAAGGGCCTCAACACAAAATTGGAATGGCATAGTTTTCTTGAATATATATATATATATATATATATATATATATATATATATATATATATATATATATATATATATATATATATATATATAAGCAAAAAGAGTCAGTTGCACTCTCACAAACAGTTCTCCAAGGGCCAGGGTGCTAGAGTAGGTGAAATGTAGCAAGTAGGAAACAGCACTCTCTGGACTTAAGTTTTAAACAAATAGTTTAATCGGTAACGTTTCGGGGAATGCTCCCCTTCATCAGACCAACAACATACAAGTGAGTCAAACATTTAAACATACATAAACCCCTCCCCTTTGTGCAAAAACCGCCAAAAATCAGTTGCCATGGCAACCAAACATACAATACAAAGTAAATAATGTGAATAAAGCAACAATCCCATCAAAAGAACCCAATTAAGAATATATTCATGATCAATTAGCAGATAAATACATAACCACAACAGTAGTTCATATATTGTATTTCAGAGCATCCAGTCTAAAAACCTAGTTGCAACGTTTAATATACAGAACATAAAATGAAAAAAATAATAAAATCTGCAACTAACATATAGGGGATGTACTTAGTAACGTAATCTGTGCAAGTGCCTTTTAGAACATGTTCTCTAAGTATCTTATTGTGATATATTGTCTGCACCATCTATAGATATATCAACTGTCTAAATCGAATACATTAAGGTCAACATTGTGCGCCTACTGTTAATGTCCTAATGAACAACTGAGGACCTAATTTCCTAGTGTAGCGATCCTCAATATATATGTACACCACAGGCTAAGTTTGAAATCTCCCATAGGCAGTAACTGTAAGTCAGAGTATTGTTGGTCAATCTAATTTGTAAGCCTCCCAGAAAAGTGTCCTACCGTGTGTTAATGTCGGGCCCCGGACCGCATTGGCGCTTACAGCTTACAGTATCCTGAGAGTAATATCATGGACTGTGCGCATGCGTATCAGCCCGGAGCGATCCGCCCCCATTGCTAAACAGCGAGGATTCTAATAGGCTGTAAGAGACAAGCCCCTACGTTAGTGTCAATGATATTACTAAAAACGTGTCAAAAATATTATAGACACTGGGCTATACGCTGCGTATAAGGAGAGACAGGTTGATGGACAAGGCAGGAACCCTGTGTCCATAACCTAAGCAAATATAGGGGCATCTAGAGGAGTGGGAAACAGGCTAATGTTACGAGACCGTAGCGGGGACAGGGAGCCTAATGTGTGCGGCCAGAAATTTGAACACCCACCTGATTAAACGCAAAAGCATTATATATAATCCACTATCGTAATCTAGGACCCACAACTAAGGTGCAAGTCTGTAACTCAGACCACCAGGTGACCCATCATATAACCGTCAGATATAAAAGACCAAAAAATAGGTTGCTATATAAGTGGTGCCCCAGTCGATGAATTTGATTGGCCCAATAGGGCAGGCCCCACTACAAATATGTGTTGATCATAATAGTATCAAGATTGTGCCCAATGATTCACAGACCCAAGGTTTCTAAAAAATAAGTAACAGAAGGGTGGATCAACCATTCACACTGCTTACATCTCATACAAGAGATAACTAATTGAACAAAATACAGACCAGATCTGCAGAGCTACAGAATCCAAAAAATGGTGATAACACCGATACAGGCCAGGCTAATATAATTAGACCACAGATAGCTACTGAGTGTAATGTCTGTAGAAATAGACCCTAGGTGGCAAGTCACAGGGAGAGACAGATGGAAAACAGATATTATAAGTCCCTAGGCCAGGTAACCAAGCACTATATATACACAGCAATGTAACACTGGTGACCCAAGGATAGATCACCCCTAGATACTCCACACATAGAGGGTAAAGATGGAATAGATGCATGTATAAGGAGAGTAAATGGTGTTAACATATACATAAACATCAAACTTCAAAAGTTGGAGTACATAGCACATTCAGGAAAATTCATAAATTACAATCCAATCAAATCATAAAAAACAATGCCAGTCTATTCCCATATTCAAACCTCTGGGGTGTATAGTGTCCAGTTTAAAGATCCACTCAGCCTCTTTCTGTAGGAGACGGGTGTCCCTATCGCCTCCCCTAGGTAGTGGGGGTACGTGGTCAATGAGCTTGAATCTTAGGTCCGCCACAGAGTGACCCTTCTCCATGAAATGTCTGGCCACCGGCTGATCACTCTTTCCTTTATCAATTGCCGTCTGAATGGCACTCCTGTGGTTAGCCATCCTTTTTTTGATGTCATCTGAGGTTTTGCCTATGTAAAATAGGCCACAGCTGCAATTCAGCATGTATACCACGAACTTTGTGGTACACGTAAGGTAGTACTTAATCTTGTAGCTTGTATTGTTGTGTGGATGTCTGAACTGTTTGCATTGGAGCATAGAGTTGCACGTTACACAGCTTGGACATTTGTAGGAACCTCTTTTAGTAGTTGGTGTGACCTTGTTATATCTGTCAGTCGGATCTGTTTTCATTAGAATGTCTTTTAGGTTTCTTCCTCTCTTGTACCCAATTCTGGGTGGTCCATAGTAAGGCAATGATGGGTCTGTCTGAACAATATCCCATTTTTCTTTTAGAGTTACCCCCAGTGTCCTTGTGCTAGGAGTATATGCTGTAACGAAATTCATCCTCTTCTGGTGGTCTCCATGCCCACTTGAGACCTTGCGTCCCTTATAATGCTGCCATTGTATCCTCTGTTGTAGAATCGTGTTTAGATTTCTTTTAATTGTAACTCCCGGTTCTCGTCTGATGTATTGTTACGGAAGACTCTCAGCATCTGTGCCTTAGGGATTGCTTTTATGAGTGATCTGGGATGGTAACTAGAAGCGTGCAACAGTGTATTCCTATCAGTAGTTTTCTTGAATAGAGTAGTGCCAAGTCTGTTGCCTACCTTATAGATACTTAGATCAAGAAAATCCACTTCGCTGTAGCTGGAGACTTCTTTGAGTTGAACCTGTCCCCCTATTTCATTCAGGGATTTGACCCACTCACCAAAGGACTCAATAGTTCCTCGCCAAACTACAACGATATCTTACAGCCTATTAGAATCCTCGCTGTTTAGCAATGGGGGCGGATCGTTCCGGGCTGATACGCATGCGCACAGTCCATGATATTACTCTCAGGATACTGTAAGCTGTAAGCGCCAATGCGGTCCGGGGCCCGACATAAACACATGGTAGGACACTTTTCTGGGAGGCTTACAAATTAGATTGACCAACAATACTCTGACTTACAGTTACTGCCTATGGGAGATTTCAAACTTAGCCTGTGGTGTACATATATATTGAGGATCGCTACACTAGGAAATTAGGTCCTCAGTTGTTTATTAGGACATTAACAGTAGGCGCACAATGTTGACCTTAATGTATTCGATTTTGACAGTTGATATATCTATAGATGGTGCAGACAATATATCACAATAAGATACTTAGAGAACATGTTCTAAAAGGCACTTGCACAGATTACGTTACTAAGTACATCCCCTATATGTTAGTTGCAGATTTTATTATTTTTTTCATTTTATGTTCTGTATATTAAACGTTGCAACTAGGTATTTAGACTGGATGCTCTGAAATACAATATATGAACTACTGTTGTGGTTATGTATTTATCTGCTAATTGATCATGAATATATTCTTAATTGGGTTCTTTTGATGGGATTGTTGCTTTATTCACATTATTTACTTTGTATTGTATGTTTGGTTGCCATGGCAACTGATTTTTGGCGGTTTTTGCACAAAGGGGAGGGGTTTATGTATGTTTAAATGTTTTACTCACTTGTATGTTGTTGGTCTGATGAAGGGGAGCATTCCCCGAAACGTTACCGATTAAACTATTTGTTTAAAACTTAAGTCCAGAGAGTGCTGTTTCCTGCTTGCTATATATATATATATATATATATATATATATATATATATATATATATATATATATATATAATCTGCCATAATATATATGGTGTTTATTTAGCACCAGGTTTTTCTTTTTCTCCTTTTCTTTTCCTATATGGTTCTCCACCCCTTTGTTAATAGTGTCTCATTGTGTGATCTTGCTTTGTTCTGCACGTTGTATTATTATTTTTTTTTTGTTTCTTTATGCTTATTTTTGGTTTTGCCCATGATTTTTTGTACAAAATGATGTGCAACACCTCAACTTAAGACACATGTAAAATATTGTTTGTCTGTAAGGAGGGATTGCAGCATATATTACCAATTTAAAGATGCAGGTTTGAGCATAGAATACTCACCATTAATGCTTGATGGATGTAATCTAAGTGGAATCCTGGTTAAGCTACATTAGGTAGAAGTACCATTTTACCCCTGTATATAGATATGCTGGGGGCATGTAGTTAGTATTCAGTTGTTTTTAGTTTGTTAAGCACTGCTGATTGTTACGATTAGTTATAGTATGTAATCGCTATTGTTGTTGACAGCAGGTTCCTAGGCAACGGACGTCGCCTGATGACGCACGCACCGAGCCGCGCACCTGAGGTGAGAGGGTATTTAAATTCATGTTATTGTTTGGGTATCATTGATTGTCTGAAGACGGGAATTATATCCTCGAAACATTACAAAAGGGATTAAAGAAATTACTCCTGTTTAAATCCGGAGAGTGCAAAAAATTATTTTGTGCAGTGACGTTTCGGGGGAGCAAACCGTCGACTTCATCAGATCAAAGTGAATAAACGTGTTTAAATAGCATATAACCCCGCCCCCCGGAAGTGACAATCAGTAGTATCCATAGGAACCATCAAAAACATGAAAAGTACATAAAAACATTGTGTTGTATATAAGTTCATCAACAGTGATATTACATTTATATAAAAAATGGAGTTGCTTTGATATTCATGTGCAGTGATTTAATAGTGTTATATTGGGGCGCAATGAGTGAATATAGAAACGTAATTAGGCTCAAGAGGAGGCAGAGGCCACACCCCCAGAGAGGTGGATACACACAGAAGACCCACCTACCCCCAGGTAGCAAAAAACCAGGACCTTGTCATTAACATCAGCAATCAGACCCTGACAGATAGTAAATCCAGTCTCCTTAACAAAGGTCTATCATTTGTCCCCACTCCCTATGCTGATGACTTCAATTTACACATTGATTGTCTCAAGTTTCAAAGATATAAACTGAAGAACTTTTTCCAGTGTCAAGAACCACAGACAACAATAAGTGCCTACAAAAAGAAAAGCACATTTGAACCGTGAATACAAATCCAGCTATTAAGATTTTACAAGACTATTACAGTCTGTATACAGTGTACATGCACCAACACCGATAGGGTCCAACCTCACAAAGGATGAGAAAATGGCAATCTGCTCACTTAATAGTGAGCCATCTATTATCATTCGACCAGCTAACTAGGGCGGGGCCCTGGTGGTCATGGACTATCATAAATACAGTGCAGAAATACATAGTCAATTGGAAGACACAATGGTCTATCAGAGACTGGACACCAATCCGGTACATACATTTAAGATACAAATAGATCAGATACTAAGTGAAGGTCTCAGGAACAACTTTATGGATAAGGACACATATGATTTTTTGATCACCCCACATCCTATTTGCCCAATAATGTATACTTTACCGAAGATACATAAAGATTTGCTCAACACTACAGGAAGTCCGATAGTTTCATCCAGAGGGTCTCTCCTCCAACCGGTGGCTATGGTCTTCTCCAACCATTTGTAAGGAATATGAGACTCCTTACATATGATTACCATACTCTAGGATTTTGGTGAGATACAAGATGAAATCCTTGCCACTTTAGACGTCACAAGTCTATATACCATCATCCCCCATAAAGACGGTTTGACCACAGTGGAGATTACCTTATTCAGTACCCCTATATTGGTCCACCGCTGGAGTTCATTCTCAAACTTGTTGAGTTAGGCCTCCCTTGCAACTATTTTCTCTTTAAACATGCATACTGTTACGGTACCAACAGTGTACCAAGGGTTAATACCAGGGAACAACGTCCTGCATAGGGAATCAGCAATTCACAAACCAGCCAGTTTTCAGGTTTAAACAGAATATCTGCTTTATTTGAAGTCAGCACACAGATTTATACACCCTGGCTTCAGGTTACAAAGGGCATTGGTTTAACAGTAAAGCAAACATATGAACAATGCATCAAACCTCTAACAATTGTCTATTCACAGGTAAAACAGATTAACATATTAAGTTAATTAACTAGGGAAGAACGTTTACTCAGACAATCTGATGTTGGGCAGTCTAGTTAACATAATCACACAAGGACACAATCAGTTTACCTAGACAGACTCCTGAGACACAATCAGATCTTAAACATACATAGAATACATCTTATTAGAGAATATAGGAACAGTTCTTATTAGCTATAAAGTCTTTTATGCCCACTTTGCTTATAGAGTCACAATTGCTCCCACAAGGGGCACTCACACCCTGTACCCATCCTGTATTTATGGATACAGGGTGACATAGACATAAGACAGAGTTATGAAAGTACATGGGGTGTCCAGCATATAAAATTCCATATTTCCATGCAGTCTCTGGGTATCCTTAAGCCCATGTACCTCCAGCCCAAAGAATGTTCCATAACAGGCCCTCCAATGTACAGTGGCGAGATTGGTTTTGTCACATCTCTCCCCTTTTCCAAACAGACTAACAGGGTATCTGACCTCCTGCCGGTCAGTGCCCTGGTTAGTCCAGCAACCCACCCATAAAACACAATTGGTATTACAGCCCACCCACAATAAATGGTTACTAAACCTGAGTACGGGGAAAACTTGTCCATGTCCAGGTGCCTCACCACAGCTGTGTGGGGGACTGGTACGCTGAATTGGTGGGTTGCGAGGTGGGCAGAGACCAGCTGTACTCTGCCCGGGTGCCAGCACTACCATGGAAGTAGCCTGGTGGGAGCCTGGTTGCTGGAGGGGAAGACCGACTGTCTCCCCTTCGGATACATAGCTGTGCTGCTGGAGGGGGAGACCAATCGTCTCCCCTTTGGCTAAACAGCCGTGTTGCTGGGGGACAGGACCATCAAACTCCTCTCCCTCTGGTTTGTCAGTTTGCTGGGACAATCCATCTGTATTCCCGTTATGAGAGAGAATTCCTGTCCATACAAACAAGGGTTCAAATTCCTCAGTGCCCAGACCAGGGCCAAACAGTCCTTCAAAATCCCATCAGCTTCTTTACGAGTTTTCTGTACCTGCTCTTTATAGGTATCCACAATCCCTTCATACTGACATAGGGTGCCCTTGAGTTGCTGCACCTCACTATGAGCCAGCGTCAGCTTCTCCTCCAGTGTCACTAAGTTTGTCTTTAATGTTTCATGGTCCACTCTCAAGCTGGTGTCTTCTGCAGTCTGTCGGTGCAGCTTGTCTAGCAGAGATTCCTGTTCTAAACGTGCTTTTTCCTCTGCGCTCCTCTTCTCCTTCATCAGCGCATTGTAACGGGACCTCCACATATCAATAGCGGATAGAGATTTACTGAGCTCAGCGTCCTGGGGCTTAGCAGCAGGTGGGTCAGTCTCTGCTGCACGGATCTGGGCACGGGTAGTCACAGAGTTAACATCAGCGGGACCCATAGGAGCGTAGGCAGAAACAAGGGGGGCCAAGTCATTTCCAAGAAGAACATCAGCAGGTAAGTCCTTCTTGACCCCCACATTCACAGGTCTAGCGCCCACTCCCCAATCCAAATGTACCCTGGCAACAGGTAGGCTGAACACATCGCCCCCTGCTACCCTCACAGCCACAGTGTCTCCAGTGTACTGTTTCTCGGACACCAAGTTCTTTTGAAGCAAGGTCATGGTAGCACCAGTATCCCGTAGACCACTGACCTTCTTCCCATTCACTTTAACCAGTTGCCGGTTATTCCGGTGGGCAGCTTGCACAAGGTCTGCCTCATGTAGGATGCTCCAGCATTCTTGCGCCTCTACGTAGCGGGCCGCAGGCTGAGGATTACGTGGGATTCCGCCGGCGGGTCTTCTCCAGGACTGCGCTTGGTTCGCTGCGTTTAGGGGACACTCTGGTCTTTTGTGCCCTAGTTGCTTACATCCAAAGCACCGAATAGGTTGTGAGTAGCACCGCAGGGCTCTCTGAGGGTAGTTCGTGGCCGGAGGCCGTGTGGTATAGTGGTGCGCCGGGGTTTGGTAACTGGCAGCTGCTGGGGTGACTGGGGGTCTGTACTCCACTCTAGCAGGGGGCTTAGTGGTAGCAGTGTCCAGTTTGCGGGCATCCGTATACTCATCTGCCAAGCGAGCCGCTTCCTGCAGGGTGGAGGGTTTACGGTCCCGAACCCACTCTCGAACTCCTGCGGGTAATTTGTCGAAGCAATGTTCCAACAGGAATAGCTGCAGCACCTCTTCCCCAGATATGGCTTGGCACCCCGCTATCCAGTGAGCTGCTGTGCGGTGCACCTTACATGCCCACTCAAGGTAGGAATCTCCAGCTAATTTAACAGTGTCTCTGAACCGTCTCCGGTATGCCTCCGGTGTAACCGCATACCTGGAGAGCAGAGCCTCTTTTACAGTATTATAATCCCTGACTTCCTCATCTGGAATGGCCCGAAAAGCCTCTCTGGCCCGGCCGGATAATTTTCCAGATAATATCGTGACCCAGTCCTCTGCGGGTACCTTGTGTAGTGCACATTGCCTCTCAAAATCCGCAAGGTACCCATCAATCTCTCCTTCTGTTTCCAGGAAGTTTTTAAAAGCTGCAAAATTTACTTTTCTCTTTTCCATCTTAGTCAGTATTGTAATAATCCCCCTCTTCCTGAGGTTACTGGCTTGTGTAGTTGCTCTTCTGGGCGATAAGGTTAATTCCGTCGCTGCCACCAATGTTACGGTACCAACAGTGTACCAAGGGTTAATACCAGGGAACAACGTCCTGCATAGGGAATCAGCAATTCACAAACCAGCCAGTTTTCAGGTTTAAACAGAATATCTGCTTTATTTGAAGTCAGCACACAGATTTATACACCCTGGCTTCAGGTTACAAAGGGCATTGGTTTAACAGTAAAGCAAACATATGAACAATGCATCAAACCTCTAACAATTGTCTATTCACAGGTAAAACAGATTAACATATTAAGTTAATTAACTAGGGAAGAACGTTTACTCAGACAATCTGATGTTGGGCAGTCTAGTTAACATAATCACACAAGGACACAATCAGTTTACCTAGACAGACTCCTGAGACACAATCAGATCTTAAACATACATAGAATACATCTTATTAGAGAATATAGGAACAGTTCTTATTAGCTATAAAGTCTTTTATGCCCACTTTGCTTATAGAGTCACAATTGCTCCCACAAGGGGCACTCACACCCTGTACCCATCCTGTATTTATGGATACAGGGTGACATAGACATAAGACAGAGTTATGAAAGTACATGGGGTGTCCAGCATATAAAATTCCATATTTCCATGCAGTCTCTGGGTATCCTTAAGCCCATGTACCTCCAGCCCAAAGAATGTTCCATAACAGGCCCTCCAATGTACAGTGGCGAGATTGGTTTTGTCACACATACAATCTCCAAATCCCCGGGACGGCGATGGGTTTGAATATGGCCCCGGCATATGCCAACTTATATATGGAAAAGTACGAAAATAACATCATGCAAGCATTTGAACATCCCTATATCAGTCTATACAGAGGCTACATCGAAGACCTCTTCATTATTTGGAATGGGTCTGTTACAGAAGCATTAGTTATTTTGTTGTGAAGAAACTTATTTCCCAGCAGCAATGCCTGAACCAGCCAAGCCAGCGCCTAAGAAGGGCTCCAAGAAAACTGTAACAAGTATCATTTCATAAAGGGTTAACTCTGTTCAGTTTTGAGAAAACTATTTTCTGAGGCAGGTTTCCTAGCATATTGTGTACTGTAATTAAGTTTGTGATAAGCATTCACTGCTAGGTGATAAGAAGGACTCAATTGTTTTCTTGTGTGTACTTGTTATCTGCGGTGGCCTGTCCAAGGGCTTTGTCTAAATGTGTGATGGGGGATTTTATGCTTCCCCCCCTGGGAGTGCCCTGTGTGCATGTAACCTAAATAAAAAGCAGGCTGGGCATCCCAGTCCTCAGTTCTTGGTTGTCCCTCAATCGCAGCGTTGACTCGTTTTTGTGGGCAGAAGGGTATCCTAGCTGTACTACAGCTAAGGGGGATTATTCTACATTTGCGAGACTCATATAGAATACTATGGAAAGCAGTTTCTCCCCTCTTCAGCAATAGGAATCCAGGCTACTAAGCGGTCCATCTCTCAGCGAGACTAAGGGTAACCGTAACATTTGGCGGCAGCGGTGGGATTTTTCCTGGATTTCCTAGGAGAGGTACAGAACGGATGGAGAGCGCTTACGAAAAATTGAAGCGTACAACCCTAAAGGATTTACTTGAAAGCAGAGGGGGGTACGCCAGCAACCGGCCGAGGAGAGAGCTGATCGCAGAATTGACCGAACTGGATCAGAGCTTCACAATGGCGGAAACACCGACCACGATTAGTGACGAAAAAACCAGGATTGTTCGGGAGAGGCTCTCACTGTACGGGCCGAACCCCTCCATGGAATTGGTACAGCAGTTGATGGCGGAAGCGGACAAGGATATACGAGAGACTCGAGCCCACGAACTCAACCTAGCGAACGCACACCGCAATGCTGAAGCCCCGCAGGTAATCATCCCTGTCGAAAATGCTGGGAGGCCCAAGATACCCTATGCGGCATTTCGACCCTTCCTAGAGAGCGAGACAGGGATTGATGAATATTTGGCGGACTTCGAAAGGCAATGTGCCCTGCACCAGATTCCCAACAGGGAGTGGCCCACGATATTGTCTGGGAAACTATCCGGGCGAGCCCTGGAAGCCTTTCGTACTCTGGGTGCTGAGGAAGTGACACAGTATGAGCTAGTTAAGGAGACACTGTTGCGACGGTACGCAGTAACTCCGGACGCGTATCGCCGACAGTTTCGGGGCACGAAAAAGAAGCCTAACGATACCCATATGGAATGGGCGCACCGAATGCGGAGAGCGGCAAATCACTGGATGAGCGGAAGTAAAGCGGTGACTGGTGAGGAAATTTTACAATTGTTTCTCTTAGAACATTTTTATAATGGCATGGAACAGCAAGGGAAGGAATGGCTGCGAGACAGGCGACCTTCTACCTTAGAAGAAGCAGCCAAATTGGCCGATGAACATTATGACTCCCGTCTTCACGAACCCAGAGAGGTTTACCGTGCACCCCCTCGTGCTGAATTCCGAGCCCCGGTGCCCGCAGGGCCCGCCCGACACTCAGGACCACCCAATAACAGCTCTGAGCGTCCCAGACCGACTTGCCACCGATGCAAGCAACCAGGGCATTTCATGGCTAGCTGCCCCCTTAATACGCACCAGACACCCAGGAATTACAATTACCCCTCTGGGGCATATCGTCCGGCCCGGACCCTCTGTGTTAACCAAGAGGCCCCTATGGAGGAATATTTGGGGCCGCTTCACGAGGCGGACCCTGTATATGCTGCCTCAGATAACCGCCAGCACCATCGGCAGAAGGTATGGCTCGAGGGGCGATCTACCGAGGGATTGAGAGACACAGGGGCTACTATCACGCTGGTACAGAGTCATTTGGTGCCGGAGCACAAGCGATCTGGACAGACTGTGGCCGTTAGAGTGGCGGGGGGGGATGTGTACAAAATTCCAACAGCTAAAGTGCATCTTGATTGGGGAGCGGGAAAGGGGGCTGTGAACGTGGACATAATGGATAATTTACCTGCCGAAGTACTACTGGGCAATGATTTGGGCCCCATGACTTCTGCCTATGCTCCAGTATGCAACAACGAGGCGGACCCAGTGACTACACGGGCCCAAGCCCGGACGGAGCGAGAACTCTCACCAGTGCGGGAGACACAGGTAAGACCTACCCCGACATTGCCTGACATGTTAGGCCCCATACCCTGGGACACCCCAGATGCTTTCGAGACAGAGTCTAAGACTGACCCGACCTTACAAAAGTACCGGGAACGAGCAGAGACCGGAGGGGGCGGGGCAGATAATGAAACATTCTTATGGGAAAAAGGGAAACTATACCGCTGGACAGAGAAAAGGGGACAGCGTAGGCGACAGCTGGTAGTGCCCCACAAATACCGTCAAGAAATCCTCAAGATAGGCCATGACATCCCCTTAGCAGGCCACCTAGCTGTAACCCGTACCCTACACCGCATTACTCACACGTTCTTTTGGCCAGGGGTACACGCCGACGTTAGAACTTACTGTAACACCTGCGATGTGTGTCAACGAGTAGGAAGGCGAGGCGATCACCCTAAAGCCCATCTAGTAAATATGCCCATTGTAGAGGAACCCTTCAGCCGGGTTGCTATTGACCTAGTGGGACCACTGGCTACCCCTAGTCCCTCCGGTAAGCGCTACATTCTTACCGTAGTGGACTATGCTACCAGGTACCCAGAGGCTGTCGCCCTATCCAACATACAAGCGGATACGGTAGCGAATGCACTAGTACAGGTGTTCTCCCGGGTAGGATTTCCAAAAGAAATCCTATCCGACCGAGGCACCCAATTTACGGCTGAATTGACCCAACAACTCTGGCAGGTTTGCAAAATTAAGTCCCTCCTGAGCTCCCCATACCACCCCCAGACGAACGGGCTGTGTGAGAGGTTCAATGGGACCCTCAAGCAAATGCTCAAGACGTTCACTCAGGAATACCGAGACTGGGAACGCTTCCTGCCGCACCTCCTTTTTGCTTATCGGGAGGTGCCCCAGGAAACGACAGGGTTCTCTCCCTTCGAGTTGCTCTACGGAAGAAAGGTACGGGGACCCCTAAACCTGATCCGGGAGCACTGGGAGGGAGAGATGGAGACTGACGGTGTCCCCATTGTGCCATACGTGCTGGAACTCAGGGACCGAATGGAGCAATTAGCCAAATCCGTGCGGGCTAATCTCCAGTCGGCCCAGAGAAGACAGAAAGTATGGTACGATCGGGGGGCCCGAAAGAGAATCTTTACCATAGGACAAAAGGTGTTAGTACTTAAGCCGGTGAAGACAGACAAATTGCAGGCGTCCTGGCAGGGCCCCTACCAGATCGTAGAGAAAAGGGGAGACACCACTTATGTGATAGCTAGCTGCCACGACAACAATCTTAGAAAGACATTCCATGTAAACATGCTCAAGGAATATTTTGAGCGACCAGAGAACGTGACGGCCGTATGTTGTTCCCCTCAGGAAGGCCCCGACAGTCTACCCATTCCAGACCTATTAGAAAAGAGTCTCCCCACAGGTATAGTGGCTCAGGTTCAGATAGGAGACCGACTTAGCCCCACTGAAAGGGAGCAGCTCAACCAACTCCTACAGTCCAAACACCTCACCTTCTCCCCGAAGCCAGGGTACACTACTTTAACCACCCACCAGGTAGATACTCCGGGACAAGCTCCCTTGCGCCAGGCTCCGTACCGAATCCCCGAAGCAGTTAGGATAGGAATGAAGAAGGAGATCGATGAGATGCTCCAACTCGGGGTAATTGAGCCCTCCGATAGTCCCTGGGCCTCCCCAGTTGTCTTGGTGCCCAAGAAAGATGGGACCACCCGGTTCTGCGTAGACTATCGGAGGCTCAATGAAAAGACTGTGACGGACGCTTACCCTATGCCCAGGGTAGACGAGCTACTCGATCGTATAGCCAGGGGAAATTACCTGACCACTATTGACCTCTGCAAAGGTTACTGGCAGATTCCCCTGGCCCCGGAGGCTATCCCCAAGTCGGCATTCGTCACCCCATTCGGCTTATATCAGTTTAGGGTAATGCCGTTTGGGATGAAGAATGCCCCAGCTACATTCCAGCGCTTGGTGGATAGGCTCCTGGATGGCTTCCAGAGTTTTGCTTGCGCCTACCTGGACGACATAGCGATCCACAGTGAGTCATGGGAGGACCACTTAGCTCACATAGGAATGGTTCTGGATCAGATCCGGGCTGCTGGCCTGACTCTGAAGCCAGAAAAATGCCACTTTGGGATGGCCGAGGTACAGTACCTGGGTCACCGGGTGGGGTGTGGAAAGCAGCGACCAGAGCCGGCCAAGATAGAAGCTGTCGCCAATTGGCCCACCCCCATCACTAAGACTCAGGTCCTAGCCTTCCTGGGCACGGCAGGGTACTATAGACGGTTCGTACCAGACTACAGCACACTTGCCAAACCCCTGACTGACTTGACCAAGAAGAACTTACCTCGACAGGTCCTGTGGTCTCCCCACTGTGAAACGGCTTTCCAGGCTCTCAAAAATGCTCTAATTAACGCTCCTGTCTTGGCGGCTCCAGCCCTTAACAAACGTTTTATCGTCCACACAGATGCTTCCATGTTCGGGCTGGGAGCCGTCCTCAGCCAAGTAGGCGAAGATGGAGGGGAGCATCCAGTTGCCTACATCAGCCGGAAGCTCCTGCCCCGCGAAGTCAGCTATGCAGCGGTCGAAAAGGAGTGTTTGGCTTTGGTGTGGGCATTAAAGAAATTGACTCCCTATTTATATGGGCAGGAGTTCACTCTGGTCACCGACCATAACCCGTTGGTGTGGCTGAACCGGGTCTCTGGAGATAATGGCAGGCTATTACGTTGGAGTTTATCGTTGCAACCCTTCAATTTCACCATTACTTACAGACCTGGGAAACAGAATGGCAACGCCGACGGGTTGTCCAGACAAACCGACCTCAGCCCCGCATAACCAGCGGTCTGGACAGCCTTAGTCTGCCCCGAAAAGGGGTCAGACCGTGTCTGCCAGAGTGTTCCACAGAAAGGGAGCACTGTTACAGAAGCATTAGTTATTTTGTTGTGAAGAAACTTATTTCCCAGCAGCAATGCCTGAACCAGCCAAGCCAGCGCCTAAGAAGGGCTCCAAGAAAACTGTAACAAGTATCATTTCATAAAGGGTTAACTCTGTTCAGTTTTGAGAAAACTATTTTCTGAGGCAGGTTTCCTAGCATATTGTGTACTGTAATTAAGTTTGTGATAAGCATTCACTGCTAGGTGATAAGAAGGACTCAATTGTTTTCTTGTGTGTACTTGTTATCTGCGGTGGCCTGTCCAAGGGCTTTGTCTAAATGTGTGATGGGGGATTTTATGCTTCCCCCCCTGGGAGTGCCCTGTGTGCATGTAACCTAAATAAAAAGCAGGCTGGGCATCCCAGTCCTCAGTTCTTGGTTGTCCCTCAATCGCAGCGTTGACTCGTTTTTGTGGGCAGAAGGGTATCCTAGCTGTACTACAGCTAAGGGGGATTATTCTACATTTGCGAGACTCATATAGAATACTATGGAAAGCAGTTTCTCCCCTCTTCAGCAATAGGAATCCAGGCTACTAAGCGGTCCATCTCTCAGCGAGACTAAGGGTAACCGTAACAGGGTCGATGGATGAATTGATAGTCTGGACGCAAAATTTGAATGAGCGTGAACATCCTTTAAGATTGAAAATCTCAGTAGATACACAAGTGGATTTTTTAGATTTAAGGATATAGAAGACTTAAATGATCCCAGGAAAGATATTCAAACACCCACATAACAACCACCAATATCAGGTTTTACCTTACCTGTACCACGACATTTGTGGTTTATCTATTAAATTGTTCATGTGGTTTGTTTTATGAGGATGATGCCAGAACAAAATTTGCTAACCATCTTTCTGCCATCAGGGCTGCTCTTAACACAGGCAAAAGTGACCAACCGGTTGCTCGACATTTTCTCACACATAAACATTCCCTGTCTGATTTAAGGTTTAGGCTTATTGACCACATCCCCCCATTGATGAGGGGTGGGGACAGGAAGAAACTGCTATTGAGATGTGAGGCTAAATGGATCTACCGTTTCGATACCATCCATCCTCATGGACTTAATACCAACTTGGACTGGCACTATGTTTTTGTAATACATTGTTTTTCTCAACACAATGTTTGATTATTGGGAGCTGCATTATGTATTTATGTATATATGGATATTTACATCCCTTTAGATCTAAAACTATCACTACACAATAGATTATATACATTTAGGGATCAGGGATAGGGACTAACATTCTGGTTTATTTTTAATTTATTTATTTTTGTGATTTATAGAATCATAGCCCCTTTAACACACATTATATATTTCATCTCCTTTTGGTCGTTATTTTAACATACATTTATACTACTGATGCTATATTTAATGTATTGGTTAGATGCATTACATTCATATTACATTCACACTATATCTTTGGAACATTCTTACATTTATCCAGTAGAATTGTTTTTCATACATACACTGAGGCTTAAATGTATTACATTCACACTCGTAACATTCTTACACTTATCCAGTTGGATTGACTTTCAAATACACATTAATGCTTAATTTTGTTTCTGATACTTAATTTGATTACAGCTCCGGTAACAACAACCTAAATAGTATAATCATGTAGGTATCCCTATTGGCTGTAATATTCCCTGATACTCCTACTCATAATATGACTGATTGTATTGTGGGCGTGCCTATGACGCCCACTTGACACGGAAATAAGTTCCGATATACATTCAGGCCTCTGGACGATTCAGGTAGGAGCTGTGCAATGCACATATGATATTATTATTACTGGTTTAAGCACTTTATATTGCTAATTATAAGCTAAGAGTCCAACGATACACCTATTGCTCTGGAGATAGAAGGATCACATAACTAAGCTTAGGGGATGACAATATATATATATATATATATATCCAAAATGGCGTCCCTTAGATTCCGATTGGCTGAAGTGTAAGGATTTTCCCCACTTTTCACGCTCCATTGAAGTCTATGATGGAATAAGTTAAATCGGTCAAGCTATTCACAGTTTGGCTTTTTTTGCGCCCATTGGGATAGCAATCACTTTTAGTAGTTAATGATTAGCAGACAATTACCATTAGAAGGTAATGCCTAGCAACCAATCACCATTAGTAGGTAATGCCTAGCAACCAATCACTATTAGTAGGTAATGCCTAGCAACCAATCACCATTAGTAGGTAATGGCTAGTGGCCAATCACCATTAGTAGGTAATGCCTATCAACCAATCACTTTTAGTAGGTAATGCCTATCAACCAATCACTATTAATAGGTAATGCCTAGCAACCAATCACTATTAGTAGGTAATGCCTAGCAGCCAATCACTATTAGTAGGTAATGCCTAGCAGCCAATCACTGTTAGTAGGTAATGCCTAGCAACCAATCACTTTTAGTAGGTAATGCCTAGCAACCAATCACTATTAGTAGGTAATGCCTAGCAGCCAATCCCCATTAGTATGTAATGCCCAACAGCCAATACCCATTAGTAGGTAATGCCTAGCAGCCAATCCCCATTAGTAGGTAATGCCTAGCAGCCAATCCCAATTAGTAGGTAATGCCTAGCAGCCAATCCCACTTAGTAGGTAATGCCTAGCAACCAATCACTATTAGTAGGTAATGCTTAGCAGCCAATCACTATTAGTAGGCAATGCCTAGCAGCCAATCACCATTAGTAGTTAATGCCTAGCAACCAATCACTTTTAGTAGGTAATACTTAGCAGCCAATCCCCATTAGTAGGTAATGCCTAGCAGCCAATCCCAATTAGTAAGTAATGCCTGGCAGCCAATAACTATTAGTAGGTAATGCCTAGCAGCCAATCCCCATTAGTAGGTAATGCCTAGCAGCCAATCCCAATTAGTAGGTAATGCCTGGCAGCCAATCCCCATTAGTAGGTAATGCCTAGCAGCCAATCCACATTAGTATGTAATCCCCAACAGCCAATCACCATTAGTAGGTAATGCCTAGCAGCCAACTCCCAATTAGTTGGTAATGCCTAGCAGCCAATCGCTATTAGTAGTGTCAGTATATTTATGAAAATCTAAGTAGTGCTCTCCAAATAATATATCAGCTTATGGCAGGGTTATAACACAATACAAATAATAATTATCCTTAAAAATAGAAACCCTTAACTAACATGCATCTACTAGAAACCATACAATTAATATAAATACCTGAATTCTTTTATTTAGTTAATATCCATGAACATTTTGAAATATATTTGCAATACCAGAATATGACACAATATTATATACGTTAAAACCGACTATTAAGATATGCTATCCTTATTACAAAGCCCAGAAAAATTTACCTTCACAAATCAAACTTATTTACAAATAGCCTTTCATTCAGTTAACACAATGGGACTAAAACCTTTAACTTTTAACATCCAAGCAATACAATCCTAAACAGTGCTTATAAACAATAGGATAATATATATATTATGCTATTTAACTGCAATTTATCCTAATACAATATTGATTTAAAACACCAGAACTTTCACAGATAAGTCACTTAGCCTACCGGATACAAATTTAAACAATACCTAGGCTTATGAAATATTAACTTGAAATACAAACTGCTTCTTTAAATCTTTTAACTGTACTTTAAACTGCAGTGACTTAGAATTTAACTAATAGTCTTACCAATAACCTTGAATACGTTACCAGGGTAAAGAGCAGTCGATATCCAATATTCTTTAATAGGAATTATTTTACCTCAGATCACCAATAAGTGTATATCGCAATCAATGAGAAAGGTAGATTAGCTTTGCTTGAGTAAATGGTATTTCACGCCCAGCAGGAAACAGTTACATGTTTTAGCTTCAGCAGAAAATCTGTCTTTTCTCTCTATTGCAATCACTTTATATGGGTTCTCTTCCATCATAGGTGATGAATATGGGTGGCCCTTCTTGTCTCGGATTGGCCCTCGTGCTTGTCCCTGGTCCGCCCTTAGAGTTGAAACATGTTTACCATGGCAACGCATCTTTTGAACAGTTAAATTCCCTTAACTGTCCTACCGGTATTGGCCCCTAGGTGGCAGCAGACATACAGACAAAACAAATTCACCTTTACATTTCTTAAGCATTTTTGACAAGATAATTATTCTCATAACATGGTTATTTAATCAGATCACACTCTCTGCATTAATCATATATAACCCCAATTATAGATGGGTAGTATTAGGTTATTTTTTCTGATTATTCTGATACCAAATATGTTATATTATTAACATTGTATTATATAAAGGCAATTTAATACTGCTAATTATTAGCTTAAAATGCATTATAATTTTATCAGTATCCTGGCATTTCTATACAAATAACAGCCTATTTTTATATTTCCAATAGTTCTGCCTGCATGCACTCCTCTACGATCCATCTGAAAAATAGAAAATATATGTTATATATATGCACTTCAAATATGGCATTATTAAAATGGTTATTTAATCTATTTTTCATATATCTATTAACTGCAGCAATTATTTATTTAATATAAAACGTACTATTTCAATATATATATACATATATGGGCTATTTGAATCATTCCAAACATATATGAAGCTATTGGTATTATTTCCTTTGTAAAATGTATTTAATGTTATCTGTGTTATACAGGGGTTGTAAAAGTTAATTCTTTAACCCACACTGCTTTCAGTAATTTTAAGTTCACACCATAGCATTTGTCTGTGTTTCCTAAGGTCTTCACTGCCCCACCCACATAGCATGGTTTATTTGCATTTGAAATGCACAGAGTTACTTTCTCACAAGATTTGTCACCTGAGTCAGACTCTTAGGTACATTGGGAGGGGTAAATAGATTTTATCTTACATTCCCAAGAAATCACACATATGGTTTCTGAAATTGTTGTTACATTTTAATTAAACCAAATGCTCTATTGTTCTCACTTTAGCTAGGAATTTCTCTTTTAAAGTAATCTTTATGAGTTTCCTGTGTAATTGAAAAAGTGGGGGAGAATTAAACATGTTTGAAGTCAGTTTGTCTGACAGAAATGAATCATTTCTACTGACCAGTCAGATCTGAATAAATATAATTGTATTGCATAGCCTTAGAATATATGATTAAAATATATATATTTATTAACCTTACATATACCTTGACAGTAGGTAATGCTTAGCAACCAATCACAATTAGTAGGTGATGCCTATCAAATAATCACTATTAGTAGGTAATGCCTAGCAACCAATCACTTTTAGTAGGTAATGCTTAGCATTAACATCAGCAATCAGACCCTGACAGATAGTAAATCCAGTCTCCTTAACAAAGGTCTATCATTTGTCCCCACTCCCTATGCTGATGACTTCAATTTACACATTGATTGTCTAAAGTTTCAAAGATATAAACTGAAGAACTTTACCAGTGTCAAGAACCACAGACAACAATAAGTGCCTACAAAAGGAAAAGCACATTTGAACCGTGAATACAAATCCAGCTATTAAGATTTTACAAGACTATTACAGTCTGTATACAGTGTACATGCACCAACACCGATAGGGTCCAACCTCACAAAGGATGAGAAAATGGCAATCTGCTCACTTAATAGTGAGCCATCTATTATCATTCAACCGGGGCCCTGGTGGTCATGGACTATCATAAATACAGTGCAGAAATACATAGTCAATTGGAAGACACAATGGTCTATCAGAGACTGGACACCAATCCGGTACATACATTTAAGATACAAATAGATCAGATACTAAGTGAAGGTCTCAGGAACAACTTTATGGATAAGGACACATATGATTTTTTGATCACCCCACATCCTATTTGCCCAATAATGTATACTTTACCGAAGATACATAAAGATTTGCTCAACCCTCCAGGAAGTCCGATAGTTTCGGCCAGAGGGTCTCTCCTCCAACCGGTGGCTATGGTCTTCTCCAACCATTTGTAAGGAATATAAGACTCCTTACATATGATTACCATACTCTATGATTTTAGTGAGATACAAGATGAAATCCTTGCCACTTTAGACGTCACAAGTCTATATACCATCATCCCCCATAAAGACGGTTTGACTACAGTGGAGATTACCTTATTCAGTACCCCTATATTGGTCCACCGCCGGAGTTCATTCTCAAACTTGTTGAGTTAGGCCTCACTTGCAACTTTATTTTCTCTTTAAACATGCATACAATCTCCAAATCCCCGGGACGGTGATGGGTTCGAATATGGCCCAGGCATATGCCAACTTATATATGGAAAAGTACGAAAATAACATCATGCAAGCATTTGAACATCCCTATATCAGTCTATACAGAGGCTACATCGAAGACCTCTTCATTATTTGGAATGGGTCGATGGATGAATTGATAGTCTGGACGCAAAATTTGAATGAGCGTGAACATCCTTTAAGATTGAAAATCTCAGTAGATACACAAGTGTATTTTTTAGATTTAAGGATATAGAAGACTTAAATGATCCCAGGAAAGATATTCAAACACCCACATAACAACCACCAATATCAGGTTTTACCTTACCTGTACCACGACATTTGTGGTTTATCTATTAAATTGTTCATGTGGTTTGTTTTATGAGGATGATGCCAGAACAAAATTTGCTAACCATCTTTCTGCCATCAGGGCTGCTCTTAACACAGGCAAAAGTGACCAACCGGTTGCTCGACATTTTCTCACACATAAACATTCCCTGTCTGATTTAAGGTTCAGGCTTATTGACCACATCCCCCCATTGATGAGGGGTGGGGACAGGAAGAAACTGCTATTGAGATGTGAGGCTAAATGGATCTACCGTTTCGATACCATCCATCCTCATGGACTTAATACCAACTTGGACTGGCACTATTTTTTGTAATACATTGTTTTTCTCAACACAATGTTTGATTATTGGGAGCTGCATTATGTATTTATGTATATATGGATATTTACATCCCTTTAGATCTAAAACTATCACTACACAATAGATTATATACATATAGGGATCAGGGATAGGGACTAACATTCTGGTTTATTTTTAATTTATTTATTTTTGTGATTTATAGAATCATAGCCCCTTTAACACACATTGACCTAGATTTGGAGTTTGGCCGCCGGTATTTGGAGTCACTCAAAATAGGGTCTAACGCTCACTTTTCAGCTGCGACTTTTCCATACCGCAGATCCCCTTACGTAAATTGCGTATCCTATCTTTTCAATGGGATCTTTCTAACTCCGGTATTTCGAGTCGTTTCTGAAGTGAGCGTTAGACATCTAACAACAAAACTCCAGCCGCAGGAAAAAAGTCAGTAGTTAAGAGCTTTCTGGGCTAACGCCGGTTTATAAAGCTCTTAACTACTGTACTCTAAAGTACACTAACACCCATAAACTACCTATGTACCCCTAAACCGAGACCCCCCCACATCGCCAACACTCTAATAAATTTTTTTAACCCCTAATCTGCCGACCGCCACCTACGTTATCCTTATGTACCCCTAATCTGCTTCCCCTAACACCGCCGACCCCTGTATTATATTTATTAACCCCTAATCTGCCCCCCTCAACGTCGCCTCCACCTGCCTACACTTATTAACCCCTAATCTGCCGAGCGGACCTGAGCGCTACTATAATAAAGTTATTAACCCCTAATCCGCCTCACTAACCCTATAATAAATAGTATTAACCCCTAATCTGCCCTCCCTAACATCGCCGACACCTAACTTCAATTATTAACCCCTAATCTGCCGACCGGAGCTCACCGCTATTCTAATAAATGTATTAACCCCTAAAGCTAAGTCTAACCCTAACACTAACACCCCCCTAAGTTAAATATAATTTAAATCTAACAAAATGAATTATCTCGTATTAAATAAATTATTCCTATTTAAAGCTAAATACTTACCTGTAAAATAAATCCTAATATAGCTACAATATAAATTATAATTATATTATAGCTATTTTAGGATTAATATTTATTTTACAGGTAACTTTGTATTTATTTTAACCAGGTACAATAGCTATTAAATAGTTAAGAACTATTTAATAGCTAAAATAGTTAAAATAATTACAAATTTACCTGTAAAAGAAATCCTAACCTAAGTTACATTTAAACCTAACACTATACTATCAATAAATTAATTAAATAAACTACCTACAATTACCTACAATTAACCTAACACTACACTATCAATAAATTAATTAAATACAATTCCTACAAATAAATACAATTAAATAAACTTGCTAAAGTACAAAAAATAAAAAAGAACTAAGTTACAAAAAATAAAAAAATATTTACAAACATAAGAAAAATATTACAACAATTTTAAACTAATTACACCTACTCTAAGCCCCCTAATAAAATAACAAAGCCCCCCGATCAGCCAATAGAATGCGAGCTCAATCTGATTGGATCAGCCAATCGGATTGAACTTGATTCTGATTGGCTGATTCCATCAGCCAATCAGAATATTCCTACCTTAATTCCGATTGGCTGATAGAATCCTAAAATAGCTATAATATAATTATAATTTATATTGTAGCTATATTAGGATTTATTTTACAGGTAAGTATTTAGCTTTAAATAGGAATAATTTATTTAATAAGAGATAATTAATTTCGTTAGATTTAAATTATATTTAATTTAGGGGGGTGTTAGTGTTAGGGTTAGACTTAGCTTTAGGGGTTAATACATTTATTAGAATAGCGGCGAGATTGGGTCGGCAGATTAGGGGTTAATAATTGAAGTTAGGTGTCGGCGATGTTAGGGAGGGCAGATTAGGGGTTAATACTATTTATTATAGGGTTAGTGAGGCGGATTAGGGGTTAATAACTTTATTATAGTAGCGGTGCGGTCCGGTCGGCAGATTAGGGGTTAATAAGTGTAGGCAGGTGGGGGGCAGATTAGGGGTTAATAAATATAATATAGGGGTCGGCGATGTTAGGGCAGCAGATTAGGGGTACATAGGGATAATGTAAGTAGCGGCGGTTTACGGAGCGGCAGATTAGGGCTTAATAATAATATGCAGGGGTCAGCGATAGCTGGGGCAGCAGATTAGGGGTTAATAAGTGTAAGGCTAGGGATGTTTAGACTCGGGGTACATGTTAGGGTGTTAGGTGCAGACGTAGAAGTGTTTCCCCATAGCAACGTTAAGAGCTGAACGCGGCTTTTTTGCAGGTGTTAGGTTTTTTTTCAGCTCAAACAGCCCCATTGTTTCCTATGGGGGAATCGTGCACGAGCACGTTTTTGAGGCTGGCTGCTTGCGTAAGCAACTCTGGTATCGAGAGTTGAAGCTGCGTTAAAAATGCTCTACGCTCCTTTTTTGGAGCCTAACGCAGCCTTTTTGTGGACTCTCAATACCAGAGTTATTTTTATGGTGCGGCCAGAAAAAAGCCGGCGTTAGTTTTTCGGGTCGTTACCGACAAAACTCCAAATCTAGCCGATTATATATTTAATCTCTTTTTGGTCGTTATTTTAACATACATTTATACTACTGATGCTATATTTAATGTATTGGTTAGATGCATTACATTCACACTATATCTTTGTAACATTCTTACATTTATCCAGTAGCATTGTTTTTCATACATACACTGAGGCTTAAATGTATTACATTCACACTCGTAACATTCTTACACTTATCCAGTTGGATTGACTTTCAAATACACATTAATGCTTAATTTTGTTTCTGATACTTAATTTGATTACAGCTCCGGTAACAACAACCTAAATAGTATAATCATGTAGGTATCCCTATTGGCTGTAATATTCCCTGATACTCCTACTCATAATATGACTGATTGTATTGTGGGCGTGCCTATGACGCCCACTTGACACAGAAGTAAGTTCCGATATACATTCAGGCCTCTGGACGATTCAGGTAGGAGCTGTGCAATGCACATATGATATTATTATTACTGGTTTAAGCACTTTATATTGCTAATTATAAGCTAAGAGTCCAACGATACACCTATTGCTCTGGAGATAGAAGGATCACATAACTAAGCTTAGGGGATGACGATATATATATATATATATATATATATATCCAAGATGGCGTCCCTTAGATTCCGATTGGCTGAAGTGTAAGGATTTTTCCCCACTTTTCACGCTCCATTGAAGTCTATGATGAAATAAGTTAAATCGGTCGAGCTATTCAAAGTTTGGTTTTTTTGCGCCCATTGGGATAGCAATCACTTTTAGTAGGTAATGATTAGCAGACAATCACCATTAGAAGGTAATGCCTAGCAACCAATCACCATTAGTAGGTAATGCCTAGCAACCAATCACTATTAGTAGGTAATGCCTAGCAACCAATCACCATTAGTAGGTAATGGCTAGCGGCCAATCACCATTAGTAGGTAATGGCTAGCGGCCAATCACTATTAATAGGTAATGCCTAGCAACCAATCACTATTAGTAGGTAATGCCTAGCAGCCAATCACCATTAGAAGGTAATGCCTAGCAACCAATCACCATTAGTAGGTAATGCCTAGCAACCAATCACTATTAGTAGGTAATGCCTAGCAACCAATCACCATTAGTAGGTAATGGCTAGCGGCCAATCACCATTAGTAGGTAATGCCTATCAACCAATCACTATTAATAGGTAATGCCTATCAACCAATCACTATTAATAGGTAATGCCTAGCAACCAATCACTATTAGTAGGTAATGCCTAGCAACCAATCACTATTAGTAGGTAATGCCTAGCAGCCAATCACTGTTAGTAGGTAATGCCTAGCAACCAATCACTTTTAGTAGGTAATGCCTAGCAACCAATCACTATTAGTAGGTAATGCCTAGCAGCCAATCCCCATTTGTATGTAATGCCTAGCAGCCAATCCCCATTAGTAGGTAATGCCTAGCAGCCAATCCCCATTAGTAGGTAATGCCTAGCAGCCAATCTTAATTAGTAGGTAATGCCTAGCAGCCAATCCCACTTAGTAGGTAATGCCTAACAACCAATCACTATTAGTAGGTAATGCTTAGCAGCCAATCACTATTAGTAGGCAATGCCTAGCAGCCAATCACCATTAGTAGTTAATGCCTAGCAACCAATCACTTTTAATAGGTAATGCTTAGCAGCCAATCACCATTAGTAGTTAATGCCTAGCAACCAATCACTTTTAGTAGGTAATGCTTAGCAGCCAATCCCCATTAGTAGCTAATGCCTAGCAGCCAATCCCAATTAGTAAGTAATGCCTGGCAGCCAATAACTATTAGTAGGTAATGCCTAGCAGCCAATCCCCATTAGTAGGTAATGCCTAGCAGCCAATCCCAATTAGTAGGTAATGCCTGGCAGCCAATACCCATTAGTAGGTAATGCCTAGCAGCCAATCCACATTAGTATGTAATCCCTAACAGCCAATCACCATTAGTAGGTAATGCCTAGCAGCCAATCCCAATTAGTTGGAAATGCCTAGCAGCCAATCGCTATTAGTAGGTAATGCTTAGCAACCACTCACGATTAATAGGCAATGCCTAGCAAATAATCACTATTAGTAGGTAATGCCTAGCAACCAATCACTTTTAGTAGGTAATGCTTAGAAGACAATCACTATTAGTAGGTAATGCCTAGCAGCCAATCACTATTAGTAGGTAATGCCTAGCAGCCAATTACCATTGGGAGGTAATGCCTAGCAATCAATCACCGTTAAAAGGTAATGCCTAGCAGCCAATCACTGTTAGTAGGTAATGCCTAGCAATTAATCACTTTTAGTAGGTAATACCTAGCAACAAATCACTTTTAGTGGGTAATGCGTAGCAACCAATCACTATTAGTAGGTAATGCCTAGCAGCCAATCCCCATTAGTAGGTAATGCCTAGCAACTAATCACCATTAGTAGGTAATGCCTAGCAACCAATCACTATTAGTAGGTAATGCCTAGCAGCCAATCACCATTAGTAGGTAATGCCTAGCAACTAATCACCATTAGTAGGTAATGCCTAGCAACCAATCACTATTAGTAGGTAATGCCTAGCAGCCAATCACCATTAGGAGGTAATGCCTAGCAATCAATCACCATTAGTGGGTAATGCATAGCAACCAATCACTATTAATAGGTAATGCCTAGCAACCAATCACTATTAGTAGGTAATGCCTAGCAACCAATCACTATTAGTAGGTAATGCCTAGCAGCCAATCACTGTTAGTAGGTAATGCCTAGCAACCAATCACTTTTAGTAGGTAATGCCTAGCAACCAATCACTATTAGTAGGTAATGCCTAGCAGCCAATCCCCATTTGTATGTAATGCCTAGCAGCCAATCCCCATTAGTAGGTAATGCCTAGCAGCCAATCCCCATTAGTAGGTAATGCCTAGCAGCCAATCTTAATTAGTAGGTAATGCCTAGCAGCCAATCCCACTTAGTAGGTAATGCCTAACAACCAATCACTATTAGTAGGTAATGCTTAGCAGCCAATCACTATTAGTAGGCAATGCCTAGCAGCCAATCACCATTAGTAGTTAATGCCTAGCAACCAATCACTTTTAATAGGTAATGCTTAGCAGCCAATCACCATTAGTAGTTAATGCCTAGCAACCAATCACTTTTAGTAGGTAATGCTTAGCAGCCAATCCCCATTAGTAGCTAATGCCTAGCAGCCAATCCCAATTAGTAAGTAATGCCTGGCAGCCAATAACTATTAGTAGGTAATGCCTAGCAGCCAATCCCCATTAGTAGGTAATGCCTAGCAGCCAATCCCAATTAGTAGGTAATGCCTGGCAGCCAATACCCATTAGTAGGTAATGCCTAGCAGCCAATCCACATTAGTATGTAATCCCTAACAGCCAATCACCATTAGTAGGTAATGCCTAGCAGCCAATCCCAATTAGTTGGAAATGCCTAGCAGCCAATCGCTATTAGTAGGTAATGCTTAGCAACCACTCACGATTAATAGGCAATGCCTAGCAAATAATCACTATTAGTAGGTAATGCCTAGCAACCAATCACTTTTAGTAGGTAATGCTTAGAAGACAATCACTATTAGTAGGTAATGCCTAGCAGCCAATCACTATTAGTAGGTAATGCCTAGCAGCCAATTACCATTGGGAGGTAATGCCTAGCAATCAATCACCGTTAAAAGGTAATGCCTAGCAGCCAATCACTGTTAGTAGGTAATGCCTAGCAATTAATCACTTTTAGTAGGTAATACCTAGCAACAAATCACTTTTAGTGGGTAATGCGTAGCAACCAATCACTATTAGTAGGTAATGCCTAGCAGCCAATCCCCATTAGTAGGTAATGCCTAGCAACTAATCACCATTAGTAGGTAATGCCTAGCAACCAATCACTATTAGTAGGTAATGCCTAGCAGCCAATCACCATTAGTAGGTAATGCCTAGCAACTAATCACCATTAGTAGGTAATGCCTAGCAACCAATCACTATTAGTAGGTAATGCCTAGCAGCCAATCACCATTAGGAGGTAATGCCTAGCAATCAATCACCATTAGTGGGTAATGCATAGCAACCAATCACTATTAGTAGGCAATGCCCAGGAGCCAATCCCCATTAGTATGTAATGCCTAACAGCCAATCCCCATTAGTAGGTAATGCCTAGCAGCCTAAAATGCCTAGCAGCCAATCCCCATTAGTAATACTCATATTTCATGTTGAGTTAGCGCACTTGGTTAAGCAAGACTGAGTTTGTGCACGACTAAGGGTGTAAGGATTCTTCCCCACTTGTCATGCTCCATTGAAGTCTATGATGGAATAAGTTAAATTTGTCAAGCTATTTAAAGTTTGGCCTTTTTTGCGCGCATTGGGTTAGCAATCACTTTTAGTAGGTAATGCTTAGCAGACAATCACAATTAGAAGGTAATGCCTAGCAACCAATCACCATTAGTAGGTAATGCCTAGCAGCCAATCACGTTTAGTAGGTAATACCTAGCAACCAATCACTTTTAGTAGGTAATGCCTAGCAACCAATCACTATGAGTAGGTAATGCCTAGCAGCCAATCACGATTAGTAGAGAATGCCTAGTAGCTAACCACGATTTGTAGGTAATGCCAAACAGTCAATCCCCATTAATAGGTAATGCCTAGCAGTCAATTACCATTAGCAAAGAATGTCTAGCAGCCAAACACTTAGCAGGAAATGCCTAGCAGCCAATCACCATTAGTAAGGAATGCCTAGTACCTTATCACGATTTGTAGGTAATGCCAAATAGTCAATCCCCATTAATAGGTAATGCCTAGTGCCAATCACCATTAGCAAAGAATACCAAGCAGCCAATCACCAGTAGCAAAGAATGTCTAGCAGCCAATCGCCATTAGCAGGGAATGCCTAGCAGCCAATTACCATTAGTAGGTAATGCCTAGCAGTAAATCCCCATTACAGGAAATCCCTAGCGGCCAATCACCATTACAGGAAATGCCTAGCAGCCAATCACCAATAGCAGGGAATGCCTAACCGGCAATCACTATTAGCAGGAAATGCCTAGCAGCCAATCACCAATAGCAGGGAATGCCTAACCGCCAATCACTATTAGCAGGAAATGCCTAGCAGCCAATCACCATTAGCAGGGAATGCCTAGCAGCCAATTGTCATCAGCAGGAAATGCCTAGCAGCCAATCACCATTAGCAGGAAATGCCTAGCAGCCAATCACCATTAGCAGGGAATGCCTAGCAGCCAATCGCCATCAGCAGGAAATGCCTAGCAGCCAATCACCATTACCAGGATATGCTTTGCAGCCAATAACCCTTACTAGAAAACATGATGTAATGATTTTGTTGATGCATTTAGAAGATACGAGCGCTAGCACTTTTTCATACTGCCCTGCATTGTCTAATCACAGGCAGTGTTTCTGTCTCTGCTGATTTCAGCGATTTAGTGATCTCAGGAGCAGCAACGAGTATCACACAGGTTAATTCCCTTGTTGACATATTCAAGGTGCAAAGTAGCACACCCAGCATGCTATCAGAAGTTACAGCAGATACAGATATATGTTAGACTGCCAGGAGTGTATTTTAGCCTAGGCTATCTACACCTGTGCCAAGGGAAGCAGAACTTCTGGGGGGCAGCATATTTTAAGGGGTACGTGTATGTGTTCCCATACACTAAACATTTATTAATTTTATTATAAATCAGTGATCCATGGTTGTGTAGTGGGGTGCATGAGCAATACAAGTGTCCCTGGCATCCATTTGTAAAAAATATATGAGGTGAATATGAGCTAAAATTATTGGGGGTGGAAGGTTTAGGACCTAGTGCAGCACAAATTCTAACTACTACCAACTTCAGATGTCAAAGAAGAGTCTAACAGCCAGTCTTTAGGAGTTATAAAACAATCTGCATAACTCCAGAGGGTAATACAAGATCTGCACAGCATCAGCTTGTACAAAACTCTAACTGCAGTCTGTCCGCGCTCCCTGTAACCGCAGTCTGTCCGCGCTCCCTGTAACCGCAGTCTGTCTATGTGTAACCGCAGTCTGTCCGTGCTCCCTTCACTGCCTGTCTAGTCACTGGCTGGGAAATAGGGCCAGGCACAACCGTTGTGCAGAACAATTATCTGAATGGAACACTAGACGATTCTAGCAAAAAAAATAATTTATGCTTACCAGATGAATTCCTTTCCTTCTGGATAGGGAGAGTCCAGGGGTTCTTTCCTTACTGTTGTGAAATACAACACCTGGCCACCAGGAGGAGGCAAAGACACACCAGCCAAAGGCTTAAATATCCCTCCCACTTCCTCATTACCCCAGTCATTCTGCCGAGAGAACAAGGAAGAGTAGGAAAAATATCAGGGTATAAATGGTGCCAGAAGAATATGATAAATAGGGGGCCGCCCTTAGACAAGAAAAAATGGGTGGGGGCCGTGGACTCTCCCTTTCTGGAAGGAAAGTAATTTATCTGGTAAGAATAAATTATGTTTTCCTTCCTAAGATAGTGAGAGTCCACGGCTTAATTTCTTACTGTTGAGAAAACTATACCCAAGCTCCAGAGGACACTAAATGAATAACGGGAGGGAACAAAAAGGATGAGGCTGACCCTATTCTGAAAGCACCACAGCCTGCCAAACTTTTCTCCTGAAAGCTGCTTAAGCCGAAGCAAAAAACATTAAACTTGTAAAAATTAGAAAAAATATGTAAGGAGGACCAGGTAGCCACCTTACAAATCTGATCCATAGAGGCCTCGTTCTTAAAGGCCCAAGAGGAAGCCACTGCTCTAGTGGAATGAGCTATCATCCTCTCAGGAGGATGATGTCCCGCTGCCTCATAAGCTAAGCGGATGACACTCCTTAACCAAAAACATAGGGAAGTCGAAGTAGCCTTCTGCCCCTCACGCTTCCCCGAATAGACAACAAAGAGGAAGATTGTCTAAAGTCCTTAGTAGCCTGATTGTCTAAAGTCCTTAGTAGCCTGAAGATAGAACTTCAAGGAGCGAACCACATCCAAATGGTGAAGTAAACGTTCCTTCGATGAAGAAGGATTAGGACACAAGGAAGGAACCACAATATCTTGATTGATGGTGCGATCTGACACAACCTTAGGAAGAAAACCTACTTTAGTACGTAAAACTGCCTTATCTGCATGAAAAATCAGATAAGGGAACTCACATTGCAAAGCAGAGATCTCAGAAACTCTGCGAGCAGTGGCAATAGCCAATAAAAAGCGAACCTTCCAAGATAACAATTTAATGTCAACGGAATGCAGAGGCTTAAACGGAGCCTGTTGCAAAACATGAAGAACAAGATTTAGGCTCCAATGAGGAGCCCCAGATCTAAACACAGGTCTGATCCTAATTAGAGCCTTTACAAAGGACTGTACGTCTGGAAGCTCAGCCAGTCTCCTGTGCAATAAAACCAACAGGGCTGAAATCTGTCCCCTCAGGGAACTAGCAGAAAGGCCCTTCTCCAGTCCATCCTAGAGAACCACGCTCTTCACACCAGAATAAGTAGGTCCTTCACCCTTTGTGGTAGATACGCTGAGTAACTGGTTTACGAGCTTGAATAAGAGTATCAATGACACTCTCAGAGAAGCCTCTCTCTTGGCTAAGATTAAGTGTTCAATCTCCACGAAGTCAGCCTCAGAAAATCTAGATTTTGATGAACATATGGACCTTGTAACAGCAGGTCTCTGCGATAAGGTAACTTCCACGGAGGAGATGAGGACATCCCCACTAGATCCGTGAACCACGTCCTTCGCAGCCACAATGGAGCAATCAGGATTACTGATACCCGCTCCTGCTTTATGCGGAACACCACTCGAGGAAGAAGTGGTAATGGAGCAAAAAGATATGAGTTTGAACCTCCAGGGCACTGCTAGTGCATCTATTAGATCTGCTTGGGGATCCCTCAACCTCGACCTGTACCAGGGTAGCTTGGTATTGAGACGGGACGCCCTGAGCTCTATCTCCGGCATTCCCCACTTGCTGCATATCTCTGAAACACCTTGAGATAGAGAGACCGTTCCTCTGGGTGGAAGGATTGCCTGCTGAGAAAATCCGCCTCCCAGTTGTCCACAACCGGAATGTGGATTGCTGACAGCGAACAGTTGTGGTCTTCCGCCCACTCCAGAATCAGAGATACTTCCTTCATCGCCAAGGAACTTTTCATTCCCCCCTGATGGTTGATGTAAGCCACCGAGGATATTCTCTGATTGGAATCTGATAAACTGGGACAAACCAAGAAGTGGCCACACCTTCAAGGCATTGAAGATTGCCCGTAGTTCCAAAATTGATTGGGAGGGAGGACTCCCTAGTCCACAACCCCTGTGCCTTTCTGGCACCCCAAAAAGCTCCCCATCAGGATTCGCTTGTGTATGTAGTCACAATCTTCCAGGATGGTCTTAAGAAGCACGTCCCTCTAGACAGATGATCTGGACCGAGCCACCAAGAGAGCGATTCTCTCGACCAGCTGTCTAATACAATCTGTAGAGACAGATCAGAATGATCGCCGTTCCACTGTCTCAGCATGCACAGTTGTAAAGGTCTGAGACGGAACCTGGCAAAAGGAATGATGTCCATGCAGGACACCATGAGACCAATCACCTCAATACACTGAGCCACAGAGGGACTCAAGGAGGTCCGGAAGGCAAGACATGCTGAAGTTAGCTTGCAACGTCTCTGGTCTGTTAGAAATATCCTCATGGATATGGAGTCTATTATAGTATCCAGGAATTCCACCCTGGTACTTGGGATAAGAGAACTCTTTTTCAAGTTTATCTTCCATCCATGTGATCGAAGAAGACTGAGAAAGGACTCTGAGTATTCTTCAGTAAGACGAAAAGATGGTGCTTGGACCAGAATATCGTCCAAGTATGGGGCTACTGTAATACTCTGAGTTCTGGCAACGGCTAGAAGAGCCCCCAGAACCTTCGTAAGGATTCTTGGAGCAGTAGCTAGGCCAAATGGAAGGGCAATGAACTGGAAGTGCTGGTCCAGGAATGCAAACCTCAGGACCTGAAAGTGTTCCCTGTGGATTGAAACATGAAGGTAAGCGTCCTTCAGATCTATAGTGGTTATAAACTGGCCTTCCTGAACTAAAGAAAGGATGGACCTTATTGTCTACATCTTGAAGGAAGGGTCACTCAGAAATTTGTTTAAGTACTTTAGGTCCAGAATTGGGCAGAAAGTTCCCTCCTTTGGGACTACGAAAAGGTTTGAATAAAACCTCTTTCTTCGATAGGCACCGGGAAAACAACTCCTAAGGAGGATAGGTGCCGAACACACCCTAGAAAGACATCCCCCTTTTCTGGTCTGGTAGACAGGTTTGAGAGTAGGAATCTGCCCCTGGGCAGATAAGACTTGAAGCCTATCTTGTACCCCTGAGTACGACCTCCAGAACCCACTTATTGTGTACGTCCCTGAACCAAGCATCTGAAAAAAGAGACAGTCTGCCCCCTACATGATCTGATCCCGGATCGGGGGCCGCCCCTTCATGCCAATTTGTTTTTCGACGGCTTCTTATCCTGCTTGGACTTATTCCAGGAATGAGCCGGCTTCCAAGTACTCTGGGGTTGCTCAGGCTTGAAGGAGGATTGTTGTTTTTCGGATTTGTCAGAACAAAAGGAACGAAAAACATAAATTATGCTTACCTGATAATTTCCTTTTCTTCTGATGGAAAGAGTCAACAGCTGCATTCATTACTTTTGGGAATTAAGAACCTGGCCACCAGGAGGAGGCAAAGACACCTCAGCCAAATGCTTAAATACTCCTCCCTTTCCCCTCATCCTCCAGTCATTCTACCGAGGAACAAGGAACATTAGAAGAAATATCAGGGTGAAAGGTGCCAGAAGAATAATAAGGACGCCCCACATAAAATTACGGGTGGGGAGCTGTGGGCTCTTTCCATCAGAAGAAAAGGAAATTATCAGGTAAGCATAATTTATGTTTTTCTTCTTAAATGGAAAAAGTCCACAGCTGCATTCATTACTTTTGGGAAAACTATACCCAAGCTATAGAGGACACTGAATGCCAAGACAGGAGGGTACAATAGGCGGCCTATACTGAGGGCACCAGGCCTCAACCTCTACCTTATAAAAAAAAAAACACTTCGTCCAAAGCTATGAAAAATTTAAGAGGGAAAGCCCCAAATACACTGACTCGCAGTCAGTCCACAAGCCAAACTAGAGACCGCAAACAGACTCGACTGAGCCAACAGTCCTCCAGCAATGGCTGGGGCACTCACTGCCTCCTATGACCAGACTCCTGCGGGCTAGAATATCTCCTTCGCCACACGGTCAGGAATGTGGAAATGGGGAACAGAACGTAACCACGCCTGAACACAAGGTGAACCGAATAGTCCAAAAAAGCACGCCCAGCCAAAAGGCTGTGTCACTTTCAAAGGCCTCAAAGTTCCAACCACAAGCCCATAAACATCACACATAAGCAGGTTGAATCACATAACAAACATGATTATAAACCCCCTTGTTCAATAACCCCCCTCAGGAGATATTAACCCTTGATTCCAAGATACTAACAGAGACTCACTGAGACCCTTATGTCATATAGTTAGAATGGCAAAGGTGTGTAACCTCTCAGGAAAATATTCATATTACAGTACATTGATGATAAAGTAAAATAAAACAATCTTAACGGAATCTACGCCATGGAACAGGAACACAGCCTTTCAAGTTTGACGAATAGTGGCATCGCCTCCGCCATGGACTTGAGAGAAGAAAGCAGGCAGAGGAGCAAAGTTCGACAAAGCTGATTGGTTGAGGAGCTGTTAATATGAGTCGGGATGGTTTCGCAGAAAGACTCTCCCTGCATCTGCGGACTCTAACTTTCATCCAAGCCCTCACTGAGAGACTGTCAGGACTACTTACAACTCCTGTCCCATGCCAAAGAGTACTACCCTCCATAAGAGACAAAAAACAAAAAAGGAAATTTATGCTTACCTGAAAAATTGATTTCTTCTACGATACGACGAGTCCACGGATTTCATCCTTACTTGTGGGATATTATCCTCCTGCTAACAGGAAGTGGCAAAGAGCACCACAGCAGAGCTGTATATATAGCTCCTCCCTTCCACTCCACCTCCAGTCATTCGACCGAAGGTTATAGGAAGAGAAAGGAAAAGCTAAAAGCTGCAGAGGTGACTAAAGTTGTGAATAATAAAAATATAATCTGTCTTAAATTGACAGGGAGGGCCGTGGACTCGTCGTATCGTAGAAGAAATCAATTTATCAGGTAAGCATAAATTTCCTTTTCTTCTACAAGATACGACGAGTCCACGGATTTCATCCTTACTTGTGGGATACAATACCAAAGCAACAGGACACGGATGAAAGGGAGGGACAAGACAGATACCTAAACGGAAGGCACCACTGCTTGAAGAACTTTTCTCCCAAAAACAGCCTCAGAAGAAGCAAAAGTATCAAATTTGGAAAATTTGGAAAAAGTATGAAGGGACGACCAAGTCGCAGCCTTACAAATCTGTTCAACAGATGCATCGTTTTTAAAGGCCCATGTGGAAGCCACAGCCTAGTAGAATGAGCCGTAATTCTTTCAGGAGGCTGCTGTCCAGCAGTCTCATATGCCAGGCGAATGATACTTCTCAGCCAAAAAGAAAGAGAGGTAGCCGTAGCTTTCTGACCCCTACGCTTTCCAGAATAAACAATGAATAATGAAGATGATTGACGGAAATCCTTAGTTGCCTTTAAGTAGAACTTTAAGGCACGAACCACATCCAGGTTATGTAACAGACGCTGCTTCTTAGAAGAAGGATTAGGACACAAGGAAGGAACAACAATTTCCTGATTAATATTCTTATTTGAAACAACCTTAGGAAGAAAACCAGGTTTGGTACGTAAAACCACCTTATCAGAATGAAATATGAGATAAGGCGAATCACACTGTAACACTGAAAGCTCAGAAACTCTTCGAGCAGAAGAAATAGCAACCAAAAACAGAACTTTACAAGATAATAGTTTAATATCTATGGAATGCATAGGTTCAAACGGAACCCCTTGAAGAACTCTAAGAACTAAATTTAAACTCCAGGGAGGAGTAATTGGTCTAAACACAGGCTTAATTCTAGATAGAGCCTGACAAAAAGACTGAACATCTGGCACATCTGCCAAACGTTTGTGTCCCTTTAAAGAACTTGCTGATAACCCTTTCTCCAATCCATCTTGGAGAAAAGACAGAATCCTGGGAATCCTAACTTTGCTCCATGAGTAACCCTTGGATTCACACCAATAAAGATATTTACGCCTTATATTATGATAGATTTTTCTAGTGACAGGCTTTCTAGTCTGTATCAAAGTATTGATGACCGAATCAGAGAATCCTCGCTTAGCTAAAATCAAGCGTTCAATCTCCACACAGTCAGCTGCAGAGAAATTAGATTTCGACGTTGGAAAGGACCTTAAATGAGAAGGTCCTGTCTCAAAGGAAGCTTCCACGGTGGCAGATAGGACATGTCCACTAGATCCGCATACCAAGTACTGCGTGGCCACACAGGCGCTATCAGGATTACTGAAGCTCTCTCCTGTTTGATTCGAGCAATCACGCGTGGAAGGAGAGGAAATGGTGGAAACACATAAGCTAGGCTGAACAACCAAGGCACTGCCAAGGCATCTATCAGTTCGGTCTGAGGATCCCTCGACCTGGATCCGTATCTTGGAAGCTTGGCATTCTGTCGAGATGCCATCAGATCCAATTGCGGTCTGCCCCATCTGAGAATCAATGAGGCAAACACCTCCGGATGAAGTTCCCACTCCCCCGGATGAAAAGTCTGTCGACTTAGAAAATCTGCTTCCCAGTTCTCTACTCCTGAGATGTAGATTGCTGACAGATGACAAGAGTGGGCCTCCGCGCATCGGATTATCTTGGATACTTCTATCATCGCTAAGGAACTCCTTCTTCCCCCCTGATGATTGATATATGCCACAGTCGTGATGTTGTCCGACTGGAATCTGATGAATTTGGCCGAAGCCAACTGAGGCCACGCCTGAAGCGCATTGAATATTGCTCTCAGTTCCAGAATATTGATTGGAAGTAGAGACTCCACCTGAGTCCAAACACCCTGAGCCTTCAGGGAATTCCAGACTGCCCCCCAGCCCAATAGGCTGGCGTCCGTTGTCACTATCACCCACGAGGGTCTGCGGAAACAAGTCCCCTGGGACAGATGATCCGGTGACAACCACCAAAGAAGAGAGTCTCTGGTTTCTTGATCTAGATTTATCTGAGGAGATAAATCTGCATAATCCCCATTCCACTGTCCGAGCATGCACAGCTGCAGTGGTCTGAGATGAAAGCGAGCAAACGGAATGATGTCCATTGCCGCTACCATTAATCCAATTACCTCCATACACTGAGCCACTGATGGCCGAGGAATGAACTGAAGTGCTTGGCAAGTATTTAGAATCTTTAATTTTCTGACTTCCGTCAGGAATATTTTCATGGCTACCGAGTCTATCAAAGTTCCCAAGAAAGGAACCCTTGTCTGTGGAACTAGTGAACTCTTTTCTATGTTCACCTTCCAACCGTGAGTTCTCAGGAAAGACAACACTGTGTCCGTGTGAGATTTTGGCAGTTGATACGTGGACGCCTGGATTAGAATATCGTCCAGATAAGGCACCACTGCTATGCCTCGCGGTCTGAGAACCGCCAGAAGAGACCCTAGAACTTTTGTGAAGATTCTAGGTGCTGTGGCCAACCAGAAGGGAAGAAATGATTTCCTTCAATTCAGGCCCAAAAAGGGTCTTACCTTTAAATGGAATAGCTAAAAGCTTAGTTTTTGATGACACATCAGCAGACCAAGATTTGACCCACAACGCTCTATGCGCTAGAATAGCAAATCCTGCATTTTTTGCCGCTAATTTAGCAATTTGAAAAGCGGCATCAGTAATAAAAGAATTGGCTAGCTTGAGAGCCTTAATTCTATCCAGAATGTCATCTAACTGGGTCTCAACCTTAAGAGACTCTTCCAGAGCCTCAAACCAAAATGCTGCTGCAGTAGTTACTGGAACAATGCAAGCCGTAGGTTGTAAAAGAAACCCCTGCTTAATAAATAATTTCTTTAGAAGACCCTCTAATTTTTATCCATAGGGTCTTTGAAAGCACAACTGTCCTCAATGGGTATAGTTGTACGCTTAGCTAGGGTAGATATTGCTCCCTCTACCTTAGGGACCGTTTGCCACAAGTCCTGAATGGTGTCTGATATGGGAAACATTTTCTTAAAATTAGGAGGGGGAGAAAACGGTATACCTGGTCTATCCCATTCCTTTTATATAATGTCCGAAATTCTCTTAGGAACCGGAAAAACATCAGTGTAAGTAGGTACTTCTAGATATTTATCCATCTTACACAATTTCTCTGGTGGTATTGCAATAGGGTCACAATCATCCAGAGTCGCTAAAACCTCCCGAAGTAACAGGCGGAGGTGTTCAAGCTTAAATTTAAAGGACATACCGTCCGAATCTGTCTGAGGTAAAACATTCCCTGGGTCTGAAATTTCACCCTCAGATAGCAATTCCCTGACCCCCAACTCAGAACACTGTGAGGGTACATCGGAAATAGCTAATAAAGCATCAGAGGATTCAGTATTTACATTAATACCTGACCTACTGTGTTTACCCTGCAACACTGGTAATTTAGATAATACCTCTGTAAAGGTAGTTGACTTAACTGCAGCCATCTCGTGCAGAGTAAAAGAATTAGACGCACTAGAAGTACTAGGCGTCGCTTGTGTGGGCGTTAAAGTTGTGACACTTGGGGAGAATTGGATGGCATATCCTAATTCTCTTCAGACTGAGAATCATCCTTAGGCACACTTTCTTGACTTAAAATATGGTCTTTACAATGTAAGGCTCTTTCAGTACAAGAGGTACACAATGTTAGAGGGGGTTCCACAATAGCTTCTAAACACATAGAACAATGAGATT
Organism: Bombina bombina; assembly: GCF_027579735.1. Taxonomy (NCBI): domain Eukaryota; kingdom Metazoa; phylum Chordata; class Amphibia; order Anura; family Bombinatoridae; genus Bombina; species Bombina bombina. The sequence continues at coordinate 1,223,850,243 of NC_069502.1, forward strand.
CAGATTCCTCAATATCAGACATGTTGAACAGACTAGTAATAACAACAGAAGTCGTTTAAACACTTTATTTATTACTTAAAATAAACTTTTGAAAAACGAGTACTGCGTCTTTAAGAAAATAAAAAGTGAACAATTTTTCCAAAACTGCTTAAATAACGTTAAATTGTCTCCAAATTCAATTGTCTCCAAATTCAACTTAAACTACTGCACCCCAGTAGTAAGGGGAGAAATAAGGCTCTAAAGTACTTAGATCAACAAATTGTCAGTTTACAATCAAAAATACCCTCTGCACCTCGCCACAGCTCTGCTGTGGCGCCTACCTGCCCTCAGGGTATTTCGAAACGACTTTCCCACGCTCCAGACCAGAGATACACTGTCCAGGAGCCACCGGAGCTACTGCTTGCTGCTGCCTAGTCAGAAGGAAGTGCGCACCTGAGCGCACAAAAACAAGCCCCGCCCCTTAAGGCAGATGCCGGAGTAGGCCCAAACACAACCGCATGGGGAAGCGGTTTTACACACAAGTTTATCAAAACCAATGTACACCCCCAAACACATCCCAGTAAATCATACTGGTTATTGCCAAAATAAAAACTTTATGAACCGTTTTTCTTTGCCTCACCCATAGTGTCATATAATGCCCTTATAATGTCAACTAGCTAAAAAATAAAATCCAGGGACTCCAGTAACACCCTTATGTGATAACAGGTCTACTGCTTACCCCATTCCCATACAGGGAAATAAAAGCCAGCCAGTTCTGATATATCAAGTCTCCTCAGAAAATAAAAGGCTGCACATACCTTAATGCTGCTTGTAGCATGAAACCAGTCTCCACACTGAAGATGCCTCATGTGTTACCTTCAGAAGTCTTGTGGTAACCAGCGTGGATCTTAGTTACAACTGCTAAGATCATCAACCTCAGGGCAGAAATCTTCTTCCATAACCCCCTGAGGAAAAACATAATTTATGTAAGAACTTACCTGATAAATTCATTTCTTTCATATTAGCAAGAGTCCATGAGCTAGTGACGTATGGGATATACATTCCTACCAGGAGGGGCAAAGTTTCCCAAACCTCAAAATGCCTATAAATACACCCCTCAAAACACCCACAAATCAGTTTAACGCATAGCCAAGAAGTGGGGTGATAAGAAAAAAGTGCGAAAGCATAAAAAATAAGGAATTGGAATAATTGTGCTTTATACAAAAAAATCATAACCACCACAAAAAAAGGGTGGGCCTCATGGACTCTTGCTAATATGAAAGAAATGAATTTATCAGGTAAGTTCTTACATAAATTATGTTTTCTTTCATGTAATTAGCAAGAGTCCATGAGCTAGTGACGTATGGGATAATGAATACCCAAGATGTGGATCTTCCACGCAAGAGTCACTAGAGAGGGAGGAATAAAATAAAGACAGCCAATTCCGCTGAAAATAATCCACACCCAAAACAAAGTTTAAATCTTATAATGAAAAAAAACTGAAATTATAAGCAGAAGAATCAAACTGAAACAGCTGCCTGAAGTACTTTTCTACCAAAAACTGCTTCAGAAGAAGAAAACACATCAAAATGGTAGAATTTAGTAAAAGTATGCAAAGAAGACCAAGTTGCTGCTTTGCAAATCTGATAAACCGAAGCTTCATTCCTAAACGCCCAGGAAGTAGAAACTGACCTAGTAGAATGAGCTGTAATCCTTTGAGGCGGAGTTTTACCCGACTCGACATAAGCAAGATGAATCAAAGACTTTAACCAAGACGCCAAAGAAATGGCAGAGGCCTTCTGACCTTTCCTAGAACCGGAAAAGATAACAAATAGACTAGAAGTCTTTCGGAAATTTTTAGTAGCTTCAACATAATATTTCAAAGCTCTAACTACATCCAAAGAATGCAACGATCTTTCCTTAGAATTCTTAGGATTAGGACACAATGAAGGAACCACAATTTCTCTACTAATGTTGTTAGAATTCACAACCTTAGGTAAAAATTGAAAAGAAGTTCGCAACACCGCCTTATCCTGATGAAAAATCAGAAAAGGAGACTCACAAGAAAGAGCAGATAATTCAGAAACTCTTCTAGCAGAAGAGATGGCCAAAAGAAACAAAACTTTCCAAGAAAGTAATTTAATGTCCAGCGAATGCATAGGTTCAAACGGAGGAGCTTGAAGAGCCCCCAGAACCAAATTCAAACTCCAAGGAGGAGAAATTGACTTAATAACAGGTTTTATACGAACCAAAGCTTGTACAAAACAATGAATATCAGGAAGACTAGCAATCTTTCTGTGAAAAAGAACAGAAAGAGCAGAGATTTGTCCTTTCAAGGAACTTGCAGACAAACCTTTATCCAAACCATCCTGAAGAAACTGTAAAATTCTAGGAATTCTAAAAGAATGCCAAGAAAAATGATGAGAAAAACACCAAGAAATGTAAATCTTCCAGACTCGATAATATATCTTCCTAGATACAGATTTACGAGCCTGTAACATAGTATTAATCACAGAGTCAGAGAAACCTCTATGACTGAGAATCAAGCGTTCAATCTCCATACCTTCAAATTTAAGGATTTGAGATCCTGATGGAAAAAAGGACCTTGCGATAGAAGGTCTGGTCTTAACGGAAGAGTCCACGGTTGGCAAGTGGCCATCCAGACAAGATCCGCATACCAAAACCTGTGAGGCCATGCTGGAGCCACCAGCAGAACAAACGAGCACTCCTTTAGAATCTTGGAAATCACTCTTGGAAGAAGAACTAGAGGCGGAAAGATATAGGCAGGATGATACTTCCAAGGAAGTGACAATGCATCCACTGCCTCCGCCTGAGGATCCCTGGATCTGGACAGATACCTGGGAAGCTTCTTGTTTAGATGAGAAGCCATCAGATCTATTTCTGGAAGTCCCCACATTTGAACAATCTGAAGAAATACCTCTGGGTGAAGAGACCATTCGCCCGGATGTAACGTTTGGCGACTGAGATAATCCGCTTCCCAATTGTCTATACCTGGGATATGAACCGCAGAAATTAGACAGGAGCTGGATTCCGCCCATACCAGTATTCGAGATACTTCTTTCATAGCCAGAGGACTGTGAGTCCCTCCTTGATGATTGACATATGCCACGGTTGTGACATTGTCCGTCTGAAAACAAATGAACGACTCTCTCTTTAGAAGAGGCCATGACTGAAGAGCTCTGAAAATTGCACGGAGTTCCAAAATGTTGATAGGTAATCTCACCTCCTGAGATTCCCAAACCCCTTGTACTGTCAGAGACCCCCAAACAGCTCCCCAACCTGTCAGACTTGCATCTGTTGCAATCACAGTCCAGGTCGGAAGAACAAAAGAAGCCCCCTGAACTAAACGATGGTGGTCTGTCCACCACGTCAGAGAGTGTCGTACAATCGGTTTTAAAGCTATTAATTGAGATATCTTTGTATAATCCCTGCACCACTGGTTCAGCATACAGAGCTGAAGAGGTCGCATGTGAAAACGAGCAAAGGGGATCGCGTCCGATGCAGCAGTCATAAGACCTAGAATTTCCATGCATAAGGCTACCGAAGGGAATGATTGAGACTGAAGGTTTCGACAAGCTGAAACCAATTTTAGACGTCTCTTGTCTGTCAGAGACAGAGTCATGGACACTGAATCTATTATAAACCTAAAAAGGTTACCCTCGTCTGAGGAATCAATGAACTTTTTGGTAAATTGATCCTCCAACCATGTTTTCGAAGAAACAATACAAGTCGATTCGTATGAGATTCTGCTAAATGTGAAGACTGAGCAAGTACCAAGATATCGTCCAAATAAGGAAATACCACAATACCCTGTTCTCTGATTACAGACAGAAGGGCACCGAGAACCTTTGTAAAAATCCTTGGAGCTGTTGCTAGGCCAAACGGCAGAGCCACAAACTGGTAATGCTTGTCTAGGCAAGAGAATCTCAGAAACTGAAAGTGATCTGGATGAATCGGAATATGCAGATATGCATCCTGTAAATCTATTGTGGACATATAATGCCCTTGCTGAACAAAAGGCAGAATAGTTCTTATAGTTACCATTTTGAATGTTGGTATCCTTACATAATGATTCAATATTTTTAAATCCAGAACTGGTCTGAAGGAATTCTCCTTCTTTGGTACAATAAAAAGATTTGAGTAAAACCCCAGCCCCTGTTCCAGAACTGAAACTGGCATAATTACTCCAGCCAACTCTAGATCTGAAACACATTTCAGAAATGCTTGAGCCTTCACTGGATTTACTGGGACACGGGAAAGAAAAAATCTTCTTGCAGGAGCCCTTATCTTGAAACCTATTCTGTACCCTTGTGAAACAATGTTCTGAATCCAAAGATTGTGAATCGAATTGATCCAAATTTCTTTGAAAAATCGTAATCTGCCCCCTACCAGCTGAGCTGGAATGAGGGCCGCACCTTCATGTTGACTTGGGAGCTGGCTTTGGCTTTCTAAAAGGCTTGGATTTATTCCAGACTGGAGATGGTTTCCAAACTGATACTGCTCCTGTAGGGGAAGGATCAGGCTTTTGTTCCTTATTGTGACGAAAGGAACGAAAACGATTAGTAGACCTAAATTTACCTTTAGATTTTTTATCCTGTGGTAAAAAAGTTCCTTTCCCCCCAGTAACAGTTGAAATAATAGAATCCAACTGTGAACCAAATAATTTATTACCCTGGAAAGAAAGGGAAAGCAAAGTTGACTTAGAAGACATATCAGCATTCCAAGTTTTAAGCCATAAAGCTCTTCTAGCTAAAATAGCTAGAGACATATACCTGACATCAACCCTAATGATATCAAAGATGGCATCACAAATAAAATTATTAGCATGTTGAAGAAGATTAACAATGCTATGAGAATTATGATCTGTTACTTGTTGCGCTAAAGCTTCCAACCAAAAGTTGAAGCTGCAGCAACATCCGCTAAAGATATAGCAGGTCTAAGAAGATTACCTGAACATAAGTAAGCTTTTCTTAGAAAGGATTCAATTTTCCTATCTAAAGGATCCTTAAAGGAAGTACTATCTGCCGTAGGAATAGTAGTATGTTTAGCAAGAGTAGAGATAGCCCCATCAACCTTAGGGATTTTGTCCCAAAACTCTAATCTGTCAGATGGCACAGGATATAATTGCTTAAAACATTTAGAAGGAGTAAATGAATTACCCAAATTATTCCATTCCCTGGAAATTACTTCAGAAATAGCATCAGGGACAATAAAAACTTCTGGAATAACTACAGGAGATTTAAAAACCTTATTTAAACGTTTAGATTTAGTATCAAGAGGACCAGATTCCTCTATTTCTAATGCAATTAAGACTTCTTTAAGTAAAGAACGAATAAATTCCATTTTGAATAAATATGAAGATTTATCAGCATCAACCTCTGAAACAGAATCCTCTGAACCAGAGGAAACATTATCAGAATCAGAATGATGATGTTCATTTAAAAATTCATCTGAAAAATGAGAAGTTTTAAAAGACCTTTTACGCTTACTAGAAGGAGGAATAACATACATAGCCTTCTTAATGGATTTAGAAACAAAATCTCTTATGTTAACAGGAACACTCTGAGTATTAGATGTTGATGGAACATCAACAGGTAATGTAACATTACTAAAGGAAATATTATCTGCATTAACAAGTTTGTCATGACATTCATTACAAACAACAGCTGGAGGAACAGATACCACAAGTTTACAGCAAATACACTTAACTTTGGTAGATCCAACATCAGGCAGCGATTTTCCAGAAGTATCTTCTGATTCAGGGTCAATCTGAGACATCTTGCAATATGTAATAGAAAAAACAACATATAAAGCAAAATTGATCAAATTCCTTAAATGACAGTTTCAGGAATGGGAAAAAATGCCAGTGAACAAGCTTCTAGCAACCAGAAGCAAATAAACAATGAGACTTAAATAATGTGGAGACAATAATGACGCCCATATTTTTTAGCGCCAAAAAAAGACGCCCACATTATTTGGCGCCTAAATGCTTTTAGCGCCAAAAATGGCGCCACATCCGGTAACGCCGACACTTTTGGCGAAAAAACGTCAAAAATGACGCAACTTCCGGTGACAAGTACGACGCCGGAAATAACTTAGAAAAAAAATTTGCGCCAAAAAAGTCCGCGCCAAGAATGACGCAATAAAATTAAGCATTTTCAGCCCCTGCGAGCCTAACAACCCACAGGGAAAAAAGTCACATTTTTAAGGTAAGAAAAAAATTGATTATTCAAATGCATTATCCCAAATAATGAAACTGACTGTCTGAAATAAGGAATATTGAACATCCTGAATCAAGGCAAATAAATGTTTGAACACAAATATTTAGAACTTTATATAAAAGTGCCCAACCATAGCTTAGAGTGTCACAAAAATAAGACTTACTTACCCCAGGACACTCATCTACATGTAGTAGAAAGCCAAACCAGTACTGAAACGACAATCAGTAGAGGTAATGGTATATATAAGAGTATATCGTCGATCTGAAAAGGGAGGTAAGAGATGAATCTCTACGACCGATAACAGAGAACCTATGAAATAGACCCCGTAGAAGGAGATCATTGAATTCAAATAGGCAATACTCTCTTCACATCCCTCTGACATTCACTGCACGCTGAGAGGAAAACCGGGCTCCAACCTGCTGCGGAGCGCATATCAACGTAGAATCTAGCACAAACTTACTTCACCACCTCCACGGGAGGCAAAGTTTGTAAAACTAATATGTGGGTGTGGTGAGGGGTGTATTTATAGGCATTTTGAGGTTTGGGAAACTTTGCCCCTCCTGGTAGGAATGTATATCCCATACGTCACTAGCTCATGGACTCTTGCTAATTACATGAAAGAAATAGTACTCACCGGTACCATTTAAAATAAAAAACTTCTTGATTGAAGAAAATAAAACTAACACCTCTCTTTACCTCTTCCTAGTATAACACAGACAAATAGAATGACTGGGGGTGGAGGGGAAGGGAGGAGCTATATATACAGCTCTTCTGTGGTGCTCTTTGCCACTTCCAGTTAGCAGGAGGATAAAATCCCACAAGAAAGGATGAAATCCGTGGACTCGACATATCTTGTAGAAGAAATTAAAAAATTCTGACACTTATCTGCCAACCTCCTGGGACGAAAGGCAAAGAATGATTGGGGGATGAGGGGTGTGGGAGGAGTTTTCAAGCCTTTTGCTATGGTGTCTTTGCCTCCACCTGGTGGCCAGGTTCATAATACCCAACAGTAATGAATGCAGCTGTGGACTCTTTCAGTTTAAAAAGAAAATTAGAAGATTGTCATCCCTTGGACTTGTTCTTCTTATCTTGCGGTAGGCCTGAACCAAATAACATAATTTATGTAAGAACTTACCTGATAAATTCATTTCTTTCATATTGGCAAGAGTCCATGAGCTAGTAACGTATGGGATATACATTCCTACCAGGAGGGGCAAAGTTTCCCAAACCTCAAAATGCCTATAAATACACCCCCCACCACACCCACAATTCAGTTTAACGAATAGCCAAGAAGTGGGGTGATAAGAAAGGAGCGAAAGCATCAACAAGGAATTGGAATAATTGTGCTTTATACAAAAAAATCATAACCACCACAAAAAGGTTGGGCCTCATGGACTCTTGCTAATATGAAAGAAATTAATTTATCAGGTAAGTTCTTACATAAATTATGTTTTCTTTCATGTAATTGGCAAGAGTCCATGAGCTAGTGACGTATGGGATAGCAAATACCCAAGATGTGGATCTCCACGCAAGAGTCACTAGAGAGGGAGGGATAAAAATAAAGACAGCCAATTCCGCTGAAAAAAGAATCCACAACCAAAATCAAAAAGTTTTAATCTTATAATGAAAAAAACTGAAATTATAAGCAGAAGAATCAAACTGAAACAGCTGTCTGAAGAACTTTTCTACCAAAAACTGCTTCTGAAGAAGAGAAAACATCAAAATGGTAGAATTTAGTAAAAGTATGCAAAGATGACTAAGTTGCTGCTTTGCAAATCTGATCAACAGAAGCTTCATTCTTAAAAGCCCAGGAAGTAGAAACGGACCTAGTAGAATGAGCCGTAATCCTCTGAGGCGGGGATTTACCTGACTCCAAATAAGCATGATGAATCAAAAGCTTTAACCAAGAAGCCAAAGAAATGGCAGAAGCTTTCTGACCTTTCCTAAAACCAGAAAAGATAACAAATAGGCTAGAAGTCTTTCTGAAATCTTTAGTGGCTTCAACATAGTATTTCAAAGCTCTTACCACATCCAAAGAATGCAAAGATCTTTCCAAAGAATTCTTAGGATTAGGACACAACGAAGGGACAACAATTTCTCTACTAATGTTGTTGGAATTCACAACCTTAGGTAAAAATTTAAATGAAGTCCGCAAAACCGCCTTATCCTGATGAAAAATCAGAAAAGGAGACTCACAAGAAAGAGCAGATAATTCAGAAACTCTTCTAGCAGAAGAGATAGCCAAAAGAAACAAAACTTTCCAAGAAAGTAATTTAATGTCCAGAGAATGCATAGGGGCATATGTATCAAGCTCGGTATGGAGCTCGATGCCCCGTGTTTCCGCTGCTCCATAACCTGTCCGCCTGCTCTGAGCAAGCGGACAGACATCGCCGGAAATCAACCCGATCGAGTACGATCGGGTTGATTGACACCCCCCTGCTGGCGGCCGATTGTAGGAGTTTATTGCAATAATTATTTTTTTTCTTGTGAGCTGATGGTACAATGCTGAATATGGCGAACGTATTGCTCGCCGTATTCAGCGAGGTCTGGCGGACTTGATCCGCAGTGTCGTATCAGGTCCGCCAGACCTTGATAACTATAGGCCATAGGCTCAAACGGAGGAGCCTGTAAAGCTCTCAAAACCAAATTAAGACTCCAAGGAGGAGAGATTGACTTAATGACAGGCTTGATACGAACCAAAGCCTGTACAAAACAGCGAATGTCAGGAAGATTAGCAATTTTTCTGTGAAACAGAACAGAAAGAGCAGAGATTTGTCCTTTCAAGGAATTTGCAGACAAACCCTTATCCAAACCATCCTGAAGAAACTGTAAAATTCTAGGAATTCTAAAAGAATGCCAAGAGAACTTATGAGAACACCATGAAATGTAAGTCTTCCAAACTCAGTAATAAATCTTTCTAGGCACAGATTTACGAGCCTGCAACATAGTATTGATCACTGAGTCAGAGAAACCTGATGGAAAAACGGACCTTGAGATAGAAGGTCTGACCTTAACGGAAGTGGCCAAGGTTGGCAACTGGACATCCGAACAAGATTTGCATACCAAAACCTGTGTGGCCATGCTGGAGCCACCAGCAGTACAATGAACGCTCCATTAGGATTTTGTAAATCACTCTTGGAAGAAGAACTAGAGGCGGAAAGATATAAGCAGGTTGATAATTCCAAGGAAGTGACAACGCATCCACTGCTTCCGCCTGAGGATCCCTGGACCTGGACAGATACCTGGGAAGTTTCCTGTTTAGATGAGAAGCCATCAGATCTATTTCTGGAAGCCCCCATATCTGAACAATCTGAAGAAACACATCTGGGTGAAGAGACCATTCTCCCGGATGTAAAGTCTGGCGACTGAGATAATCTGCTTCCCAATTGTCTATACCTGAGATATGGACCGCAGAGATTAGACAGGAGCTGGATTCCGCCCATGCAAGTATCCGAGATACTTCTTTCATAGCTTGAGGACTGTGAGTCCCACCTTGATGATTGACATATGCCACGGTTGTGACATTGTCTGTCTGAAAACAAATAAACGGTTCTCTCTTCAGAAGTTCCAAAATATTGATTGGTTATCTCGCCTCTTGAGATTTCCAAAACCCCTGCGCTGTCAGAGATCCCCAGACAGCTCCCGAACCTGAAAGACTCGCATCTGTTGAAATGACAGTCCAGGTTGGACGAAGAAAAGAGGCCCCCTGAACCAAACGGTGGTGATCTAACCACCAAGTCAGAGGTAGTCGAGTATTGGGATTTAAGGATATCAATTGTAATATCTTTTTATAATCCCTGCACCATTGGTTCAGCATACAAAGCTGAAGAGGTCTCATGTGAAAACGAGCAAAGGGGATCGCGTCCGATGCTGCAGTCATGAGACCTAAAACCTCCATGCACATAGCTACTGAAGGGAATGACTGAGACTGAAGGTTCCGACAAGCTGAAACCAATTTCAGACGTCTTTTGTCCGTTAGAGACAAAGTCATGGATACTGAATCTATTTGGAATCCTAAAAAGGTTACTCTTGTCTGAGGAATCAAGAAACTTTTTTGGTAAATTGATCCTCCAACCATGTTTTTGAAGAAACAACACTAGTTGATTCGTGTGAGATTCTGCAGAATGTAAAGACTGAGCAAGTACCAAGATATCGTCCAAATAAGGAAACACTGCAATACCCCGCTCTCTGATTACAGAGAGAAGGGCACCGAGAACCTTTGAAAAGATCATTGGAGCTGTTGCTAGACCAAAAGGAAGAGCAACAAATTGGTAATGCTTGTCTAGAAAAGAGAATCTCAGAAACTGAAAGTGATCTGGATGAATTGGAATATGAAGATAAGCATCCTGTAAGTCTATTGTGGACATATAATGCCCTTAAGTAAGCAAACAGTGTTCTTACCGTGTCTCCAGGCAACCGTCACCGCTAGCACTGACACCTATATTTTCCTCTTCTGCCGCTCCCAGCAAGTAATACTGCCCTCTCCTTCAAGTCGTTCACAATGGGTTTTTACAGCTCCGGATCCAGGTATAACTAATGCCGCTATCCTCTCAAGGTAGGCACGATCACCCGTTGGCGTCCTACGTGACTTCCGTGTCACGTGATAGCTGATTGACCAATTGGTGGGCAGATGCTCCGTGCGGCAATTTGAAACGATAATCCCGTTCAGTGTCAGTGATCTTGGCGGTCTTGTGGAAACCCTAATCCCGGATCCTCGACGGGTTATGAGCATACACTGCTCCAGCAGCTATACCTCAGCATACTCCGGTGCTTATAAGGTATGAAGATCAAACGATAACCGCATTCCAAATATTTAAAAATATTCCTTTATTCAAATTTAGTTAAAATCCACGGCACACATAGTAAAACATAAAAGATCAGTGGGAAATCCGTCAGTCTGACGCGTTTCGGCTATCTAGCCTTACTCATAGACTTAATCTGACTAGCACCTGTGGAGCTTAAATACGCTCCCTCACATTCTCATTGGTTACCACTTCTCCCACTGAAAACTGATGTATGGAGACTTAAAGGGACAGCAGGTCAGCACTGTCAGTCACATGATGAAAGGCAAGCACACTTAATTTCAGTGCCATTAACACTTGATTATCTATGTTGTGTCTTTTCTTCTTGTAATATTGTATGTATCTCGTAAGACCCACCATAATCTTATTTAGTGCTACTTGTCTGTTGTACCATCAATAGTGATAGACTAATGCATTATAAATGCATAGATACAAGATAGTTATCCTCATCTTTTATTTAAGAAAAGGTTCAGACTACACCTTCATATTTGGTACTGGTTGTACACTCTATTACTGTGACTCGGCAACTGTTTATTCTACGTATATGAACACTAATACATCACAAGCTAATTATATAGCGATATAGTGGAAACCCATATAATAGAACCTCACAATAGCATTGAGATACCTATGTGCTATTTTATGTACCTTTCTAAGTGAGTAAACATTTCCTGTCTATAGAGCATTTATTGAGACAGAGAAATGGAGAGTGACACGGCCACATGTAACAGTAAATTCTATTCACTGATAAGTATGGATGACTTTGAGAAAAGCAGACCGACCCTAGAGAATACTTTTAATCCCGAAAATCAGACAAAAGATATGTCAGACATCTTTATGAATATGGAACGAGCTCTCATTAGGGAGTACCAAATCTGGTGGGATAAGAGATCTCTAGAGAAGTACATGGACTTAAATATGGTACCCAGGGGCCTCAGATTACGTAAGAGACCGTCCTTTCAAGTCTCTGAGGAATGGTTTATTTTAGAATGGAACAATATATTAACAGAGTGTTCCATCAGACTCATGGGAGTCATAATTAAATTTAAAAACCAAAAGCTTGAAGAGGCAAGGGATTTCATTAAAGATTTACAGAGAGATCTGAATTCTTTCACATCACATGACCGCTATAGAGAACTAGATGCCCTATTAAAAACAACCATTGACAGTATGAAACAGGATATTGACAGGCTAAAATACAACAAGTTTCTACGTGATACAGATGACTACAGTAATAATAAGGTGTACCAGTGGAACACACAGACCTTTAGGAGACAAAAGAAACAGAAGAAATTGAATAGAGGGAATACACCAACAAATAAGAGTCAGATACCTGGACAAGGGAACAAAAAACAAGTGACATTCTCAGACACTGAAGAGTCCAATGAAGATAATGAAATCAGAGACTTTGTGGACTATATGTCAAGTGGTGCATCCTCTGATGAGGAAGCCTTTATACAATCTAATGAGGGTCTCACGAATACATTATCAACAGGAAATATAGAACCACCAATAGCTTCGAATATTGTAGTCTCCACAGGTATTCTAAAATCAGGGAGTAATGGCAAACATAATAACAAATATACTAGGGTTCTAGATATACAGCCTTGTACACACCAGACTATTGAAAACACTGAGGTACAGGTTTTTCAGGAGGTGGGGGCCAGAGGCCAGGGGGGAGGAAGAGGAAGAGGAGGAAGAGGAAAATACAAGGAACCACAGTCACAGAGAGAGCAGTACACTCTGAGGAGAGGAACACAAAACAAGTACAAGATATGAAGATAATAAATATATCAAGTATAGTGCTTAGTGAGGAAGAGATGGCATCTCTGAAATTGGGTTTAAATTTTGTTCCCTCTGCAGACTTCAATGTGTTTGATACCCTAGTAGATGTCAATAGGTTCGTACGGACATTAACTCTGAAAAAGCATTTTTCAAGTGATGAAGGGGTGGAAACTGAAACACATTTAAGTACTGCAGAGGAATCTTTTGCAATGAATGATTTCTTCCAAATAAAAGATGCTTCTGATTTCCTTTCCCTTTACCATCTAGAAAGAGAAAGTTGTCCCCCTACCAATATGAAACGGATACATAATGGTTTCAGACGCAAGTCGAAATTTTACCCTACTCAGTCAAGGGGCTTGACTTTAGAACTCTTCCATAAAAGAGTAGAGGAAGATCTAATTAAATTAAAAAATGAAACTAAAAATTGTAGGTCCAACTTAACTAACAAAGAAAAAGAGGGTCTTAGGAAATTGAAAGAAAGAGACAATATAGTCATCAAGAGCTCGGACAAGGGGGGTACTATTGTAGTAATGGACAAGAGTACATACATAGAAGAAGCTCACAGACAATTAGAAGATGTAAATGTTTACAAGACACTTCATACTAACCCCACCAAACACTTTCAAGAACTGTTGAAAGATTTACTTGATGATGGCCTTGAGCAAGGGGTGATGGACTTGTCGACCTTCGAATACTTATATATTCATGAACCGGTGACACCTATTTTCCACCACTTACCGAAGGTCCACAAGTCCATCACCAATGTTAAGGGCAGACCTATTGTTTCAGGGATAGGTTCTCTTTTTGAGAACCTGTCTAACTGGATAGAATCGTTACTACAGCCACTTGTTTGCAAGTTACCCTCATACTTGAGGGATACCAAACATCTACTTAACTCACTGAAAGAGATTACCTGGAGGGAGGGGTATAATTGGCTCACCATTGATGTGGTGAGCCTGTACTCCTCCATACCACATGAATTTGGTTTATTGGCTATCAGAGAAATGATGGATCTCCTTAGTGATTATGAGGATTCTCTTAAAGAATTTATTGTTAGAACTGTTCACTTTCTGCTGACCCACAACTATTTTGAGTTTGAAGGCATATTCTATCTGCAGAGACGTGGGACGGCTATGGGGGCCAAATTTGCCCCAGCATACGCCAACCTATTTATGGGTTGGTGGGAGCTGTCCCACGTCTATGCAGATGGAAATCCTTACAGGGAGTCACTTGTAGGGTACAAACGCTATATCGACGACCTCCTGTTTGTATGGGTGGGGTCTAAAGCGGAGAGTGAGCAGTTCATAGCCTACCTCAACAACAATCAAGTGGGTCTAGAATTCACTTCTCACTTTGAAGAGAATAGGATTGACTATCTAGATCTAACACTTGAGGGAGATCCTAACAGGGGATACATATCCACCTCACTATATACCAAACCTATATCCGCAAATTCCCTTTTGCATGCGAAGAGCTGCCACCCTAAGCACATGCATTATGGGGTGTCCAAAGGGGAAATGATAAGGATTAGACGTAATTGCTCTGATGACGATGCCTTTCTTAAGGAGAGTAGAACCTTGATTAATAAACTTAGAGCCAGAGGCTATCCAGAAAATAGCATCATGAGAGCCTATAATGACGTAAGGGTTATACCTAGAGAAGAACTACTCAAACCCAAAATACAGAAAACAAAAAATAGGAGAAAGGAGAAAAGCTTAAATCATGAGAATCAAACTGGAGGAGTCACTTTCGTGACTACCTACACCAAACAGTACAATAGTATCTGTAACATTATCAGAAAAAACTTATCAATTTTGAAAGCTGATAAAGTTTTAAAGAAAGTGGTAGAAGAGGGATGCCAGTTTGTATCTAAAAGGAATGTTACCATTGGTAATATGGTGTCCCCCAGTGTTCTGAAGAAACCTAAGAAGGGTAGTAGCTGGCTCACATGTAAAGGCCACTACAAGTGTGGCACACGTAGCTGTGTGGCATGCGATCTAACACAGACAAGTAAGGTCTTTCAATCTTCTAGTACCCAGAAGGTCTTTAATTGTGGCTTTTGCACAAATTGTAGATCAGACCATGCTATATATATGGTTACATGTACAGCCTGTGAGAAACAGTATATAGGATGCACCTCCAGAGAGACAAGGGTTAGGATCAAGGAACATCTATATGATATAGAGAAGAACAGAGATACAACAGGAGTCTCTAAACATTTCATATTTGAGCATGGGGGGGACACAAGTACATTCACCTGGATGATCATTGATCTAATAATGAAAAAGCCAAGAGGTGGCAATAGGGTACATGCCCTCTTTAGAAAGGAGGCCTATTGGATTTTTACGCTAAGGACGCGTAAACCAAATGGCCTAAATATAGATGGGGATATTATTAACTTCTGGGAGTAAATATGCAGTAGGATGGGTTATACATAGTAACTAGTTTAAGTAATTATGATAAATATACCTGTTACTTAATTCTCTTTCTATACTCAACTCCAACAGAAGTTATATGATGTCTCTCCATATACCTAATATTGATCTCTAGCAGAAGCTAAATATGAAGGTGTAGTCTGAACATTTTCTTAAATAAAAGATGAGGATAACTATCTTGTATCTATGCATGTATAATGCATTAGTCTATCACTATTGATGGTACAACAGACAAGTAGCACTAAATAAGATTATGGTGGGTCTTACGAGATACATACAATATTCCAAGAAGAAAAGACACAACATAGATAATCAAGTGTTAATGGCACTGAAATTAAGTGTGCTTGCCTTTCATCATGTGACTGACAGTGCTGACCTGCTGTCCCTTTAAGTCTCCATACATCAGTTTTCAGTGGGAGAAGTGGTAACCAATGAGAATGTGAGGGAGCGTATTTAAGCTCCACAGGTGCTAGTCAGATTAAGTCTATGAGTAAGGCTAGATAGCCGAAACGCGTCAGACTGACGGATTTCCCACTGATCTTTTATGTTTTACTATGTGTGCCGTGGATTTTAACTAAATTTGAATAAAGGAATATTTTTAAATATTTGGAATGCGGTTATCGTTTGATCTTCATATAATGCCCTTGCTGAACAAAAGGCAGAATAGTCCTTATAGTCACCATTTTGAATGTTGGTATTCTTACATAACGATTCAAAATTTTTAGATCCAGAACTGGTCTGAAAGAATTCTCTTTCTTTGGTACAATGAACAGATTTGAATAAAATCCCAGACCCCGTTCCAGATATGGAACTGGCACAATTACCCAGATGACTCCAGGTCTGAAACACACTTAAGGAAAGCCTGAGCCTTTACTGGGTTCACTGGAATGCGTGAGAGAAAGAACTTTCTCACAGGCGGTCTTACCTTGAAACCTATTCCGTACCCTTGAGAAACAATGTTCTGAATCCAATGATTTTGAATCGAATTGATCCAAACATCTTTAAAAAAATCGTAGTCTGCCCCCTACCAGCTGTGCTGGAATGACGGCCGTACCTTCATGCGGTCTTGGGGGCTGGTTTTTGATTTTCTAAAAGGTTTGGATTTATTCCAGACTGGAGAAGGCTTCCAATTGGAAACCGTTCCTTTAGGGGAAGGGTCAGGCTTCTGTTCCTTATTCTGACGAAAGGAACGAAAACGGTTAGCAGCCCTAAATTTACCCTTATATTTTTTATCCTGAGGCAAAAAAGCTCCCTTCCCCCCAGTGACAGTTGAAATTATAGAATCCAACTGAGAACCAAACAATTTATTACCTTGGAAAGAAAGAGATAGCAACGTTGACTTAGAAGTCATATCCGCATACCAAGATTTAAGCCATAAAGCTCTTCTAGCTAAAATAGTTAAAGACATATACCTGACATCAATTCTAATGATATCAAAAATGGCATCACAAATGAAATTATTAGCATGTTGAATTAGCTTAACCATGCTATACACATTAGGATCTGGTACTTGTTGCCCTAAAGCCTCCAACCAAAAAGTTGAAGCCGCAGCAACATCAGCCAAAGAAATAGCAGGCCTAAGAAGATGACCTGAACACAAATATGCCTTCCTTAGATAAGATTCAAGCTTCCTATCTAAAGGATCTTTAAAAGAAGTACTATCTGCCGTAGGAATAGTAGTACGTTTAGCAAGAGTAGAGATAGCCCCATCAACTTTGGGGATTTTTCCCCAAAACTCCAATCTATCAGACGGCAAAGGGTACAGTCTCTTAAACCTTAAAGAAGGAGTAAATGAAGTACCCAAACTATTCCATTCCCTAGAAATTACATCTGAAATAGCATCAGGAACTGGAAAAACCTCTGGAATAACTACATGGGGTTTAAAAACCGAATTTAAACGTTTACTGGTTTTAATATCAAGAGGACTAGACTCCTCCATATCTAATGCAATCAACACCTCTTTTAATAAAGAACGAATAAACTCCATTTTAAATAAATATGAAGATTTGTCAGTGTCAATATCTGAGGCAGAATCTTCTGAACCAGATAGATCCTCATTAGAGATAGATAAATCCGAATGCTGCCGGTCATTTAAAAATTCATCTAATTTATGAGAAGTTTTAAAAGACCTTTTACGTTTATTAGAAGGTGGTATAACACACAGGGCCTTCTGAATAAAATTAGAAACAAATTCTCTCACATTAACAGGAATATCCTGAACATTAGATGTTGAAGGAACAACAACAGGTAATGGACTACTACTAATGGAAATATTGTCTGCTTTTGAAAGTTTATCTTGACAGCTAACATAAACTACAGCCGGAGGAACAGTTACCACAAGTTTAAAACAAATGCACTTAGCTTTGGTAGAACCGACATCAGGCAGCAGCATTCCAGAAGTAGATTCTGATACAGGGTCAGATTGAGACATCTTGCAATATGTAATAGAAAAAACAACATATAAAGCAAAATTATCAAATTCCTTATATGACAGTTTCAGGAATGGGAAAAAATGCAAACAGAATAAGCCTCTGGAAACCAGAAGAAAAGAAAAACATAATTTATGCTTGCCTGATAAATTTATTTCTCTTGTGATGTATCGAGTCCCCGGATTCATCCATATTTGTGGGATATTCTCCTTCCTAACAGGAAGTGGCAAAGAGAGCACCCACAGCAGAGCTGTCTATATAGCTCCTCCCTTAGCTCCGCCCCCCAGTCATTCAACCAAAGGCTAGGAAGAAAAACGAAAACTATAGGGTGCAGAGGTGACTGAAGTTTTTCAAAATAAAAATATACTGCCTGTTTTAAATAAACAGGGCGGGCCGTTGACTCGATACATCACAAGAGAAATAAATTTATCAGGTAAGCATAAATTATGTTCTCTTGTAAGATGTATCGAGTCCACGGATTCATCCATACTTGTGGGATACCAATACCAAAGCTTTAGGACACGGATGAAGGGAGGGACAAGACAGGTACCTTAAGTGGAAGGCACCACTGCTTGTAGAACCTTTCTCCCAAAAATAGCCTCGGAAGAAGCAAAAGTATCGAATTTGTAAAATTTGGAAAAAGTATGAAGCGAAGACCAAGTCGCCGCCTTACAAATCTGTTCAACAGAAGCCTCATTTTTAAAAGCCCATGTGGAAGCCACTGCTCTAGTAGAATGAGCAGTAACTCTTTCAGGAGGCTGCTGGCCAGCAGTCTCATAAGCCAAAAGGATGATGCTTTTCAGCCAAAAGGAAAGAGAGGTAGCCGTAGCCTTTTGACCTCTCCGTTTACCAGAATAAACAACAAACAATGAAGATGTTTGACGGAAATCTTTAGTTGCTTGTAAGTAGAACTTTAAAGCACGAACCACATCAAGATTGTGCAACAGTCGTTCCTTCTTTGATGAAGGATTAGGACACAGTGAAGGAACAACAATCTCCTGATTGATATTCCTATTAGAAACAACCGTAGGAAGAAACCCAGGTTTGGTACGCAAAACCACCTTATCTGCATGGAAAACAAGGTAAGGTGAATCACACTGCAAAGCAGATAACTCAGAAACTTCGAGCCGAAGAGATAGCTACTAAAAACAAAACTTTCCAAGATAGAAGCTTAATATCTATGGAATGCATAGGTTCAAACGGAACCCTTTGAAGAACTTTAAGAACTAAGTTTAGGCTCCATGGCGGAGCAACAGGTTTAAATACAGGCTTGATCCTGACCAAGGCCTGACTAAACGCTTGAACGTCTGGGACATCTGACAGACGTTTGTGTAAAAGAATAGACAAAGCAGATATTTGTCCTTTTAAGGAACTAGCTGATAATCCCTTCTCCAATTCTTCTTGGAGAAAGGATAATATTCTAGGAATCCTAATTTTACTCCATGAGTAACCCTTGGATTCACACTAATAAAAATATTTGCGCCAAATCTTATGATAGATCTTCCTGGTGACAGGCTTTCTAGATTGAATCAGGGTATCAATGACCGACAGGGTATGAAAAACCACGCTTTGATAGAATCAGGCGTTCAATCTCCAAGCAGTCAGACGCAGAGAAATTAGATTTGGATGCGTGAATGGACCTTGGATTAGAAGGTCCTACCTCATTGGTAGAGTCCACGGTGGAACCGATGACATGTCAACTAGGTCTGCATACCAAGTCCTGCGTGGCCACGCAGGCGCTATCAGAATCACTGAAGCTCTCTCCTGCTTGATTCTGGCAACCAGACGTGGGAGGAGAGGAAACGGTGGAAATACATAGGCCAGATTGAAGGACCAGGGCACTGCTAGAGCATCTATTAGTACCGCCTGGGGATCCCGGGATCTGGACCCGTAACGAGGAAGTTTGGCATTCTGACGGGACGCCATCAGATCCAATTCTGGTGTGCCCCATAGCTGAGTCAGCTGGGCAAATACCTCCGGATGGAGCTCCCCCGGATGAAAAGTCTGACGACTTAGGAAATCCACCTCCCAGTTCTCTACCCCTGGGATATGGATTACTGAGAGATGGCAAGAGTGATCCTCCGCCCATCGGATTATTTTGGTTACCTCCATCATCACTAGAGAACTCTGTGTTCCTCCTTGATGATTGATATAAGCTACAGTCATGATGTTGTCCGACTGAAATCTGATGAATTTGGCTGCAGCTAGCTGAGGCCACGCCTGAAGCGCATTGAATATCGCTCTCAGTTCTAGAATGTTTATCGGGAGTAGAGTTTCCTCCCGAGACCATAAGCCCTGTGCTTTCAGGGAGTTCCAGACAGCACCCTAGCCTAGCAGGCTGGCATCTGTCGTTACTATGAGCCACTCTGGCCTGCGGAAACATATTCCCTGAGACAGGTGGTCCTGAGACAACCATCAGAGAAGAGAATCTCTGGTCTCCTGGTCCAGATGCAGTTGAGGAGATAAATCTGCATAATTCCCATTCCACTGTTTGAGCATGCATAGTTGCAGCGGTCTGAGGTGTAGGCGGGCAAAAGGAACTATGTCCATTGCCGCTACCATGAGTCCGATTACCTCCATACATTGAGCCACTGATGGCTGAGGAATGGAATGAGGAGCTCGGCAAGTGGTTAAGAGTTTTGATTTTCTGACATCCGTCAGAAATATTTTCATTTCTACCGAGACTATCAGAGTCCCTAGGAAGGAAACTCTTGTGAGAGGGAAGAGAGAACTCTTTTTTATGTTCACCTTCCACCCGTGAGATCTCAGAAAAGCCAACACGATGTCCGTGTGAGACTTGGCTAGCTGGAAAGTCGACGCCTGAATCAAGATGTCGTCTAGATAAGGCGCCACTACTATGCCCCGCGGTCTTAGAACCGCCAAAAGGGACCCTAGCACCTTTGTGAAAAATCTGGGAGCTGTGGCCAACCCGAAGGGAAGGGCCACGAACTGGTAATGCCTGTCCAGAAAGGCAAATCTGAGGAATTGATGATGATCTCTGTGAATAGGGATGTGTAGATACGCATCCTTTAAGTCCACGGTAGTCATATATTGACCCTCCTGGATCAACGGTAGAATAGTCCGAATAGTCTCCATCTTGAATGATGGTACTCTGAGGAATTTGTTTCGAATTTTAAGATCGAAGATTGGTCTGAAAGTTCCCTCTTTTTTGGGAACCACAAACAGGTTTGAGTAAAACCCTAGCCCTTGTTCCGCTTTTGGAACTGGGCGAATCACTCCCATGGTATGTAGGTCTTCTACACAGTGTAAGAACGCCTCTCTCTTTGTCTGGTTTGCAGACAATTGAGAAATGTGAAATCTCCCCCTTGGAGGGGAGTCTTTGAAGTCCAGAAGATAACCTTGTGTAACAATTTCTAAAACCCAGGAATTGTGAACATCTCTTGTCCAAGCCTGGGCAAAGAGAGAGTCTGCCCCCTACTAGATCCGGTCCCAGATCGGGGGCTACCCCTTCATGCTGTCTTAGAGGCAGCAGCAGGGTTCTTGGCCTGTTTACCCTTGTCCCAAGCCTGGTTAGGTCTCCAGACTGACTTGGATTGGGCAAAATTCCCCTCTTGCTTTGCAGCAAGGGAAGCTGAAGCGGGACCACCCTTGAAGTTCCGAAAGGAACAAAAATTATTTTGTTTGGTCCTCATTTTATTTGTTCTATCCTGAGGGAGGGCGTGACATTTCCCTCCAGTGATGTCTGAAATGATCTCTTTCAGTTCAGGCCCGAATAGGGTCTTTCCTTTGAAAGGGATGTTCAAAAGTTTAGATTTGATGACACATCAGCAGACCAGGACTTAAGCCATAACGCCCTGCGTGCTAAAATGGCAAAACCTGAATTCTTTGCCGCTAATTTAGCCAGTTGGAAAGCGGCATCTGTAATGAAAGAATTAGCCAACTTAAGGGCCTTAATTCTGTCCATAATATCCTCTAATGGAGTCTCCATCTGAAGAGCCTCTCCTAGAGCCTCGAACCAGAAAGCAGCTGCAGTAGTTACAGGAACAATGCACGCAATAGGTTGGAGAAGAAAACCTTGATGAACAAAAATTTTCTTCAGGAGACCCTCTAATTTTTTATCCATAGGATCTTTGAAAGCACAACTGTCTTCAATAGGTATAGTTGTACGCTTAGCCAGAGTAGAAATAGCTCCCTCCACCTTAGGAACTGTCTGCCACGAGTCCCGCATGGTGTCAGATATGGGAAACATTTTCTTAAAAACAGGAGGGGGAGCGAACGAAATACCTGGTCTATCCCACTCCTTAGTAACAATATTCACAATGCTCTTAGGGACTTGAAAAACATCAGTGTAAACAGGAACCTCTAAGTATTTGTCCATTTTACACAATTTCTCTGGGACCACTATAGGGTCACAATCATCTAGAGTCGCTAATACCTCCCTGAGCAATAAGCGGAGGTGTTCAAGCTTAAATTTAAAGGCCGTCATATCAGAATCTGTCTGAGGGAGCGCCTTTCCTGAATCAGAAATTTCTCCCTCAGATAACAAATCCCTTACCTCTACTTCAGAACATTGTGAGGGTATATCGGATACGGCTATTAAAGCGTCAGACGGCTCAGCATTTGTTCTTAACCCAGAGCTGTCACACTTTCCTTGTAAACCAGGCAGTTTGGATAAAACCTCTGTGAGGGTTGTATTCATAACTGTGGCCATGTCTTGTAAAGTAAATGAATTTGACGCACTAGAAGTACTAGGCGTCACTTGTGCGGGCGTTACTGGTTGTGACACTTGGGGAGAACTAGATGTTAAACCCTCATTTCCATCTGCCTGAGAATCATCTATTGCAATATTTTTAAGTGCTAAAATATGCTCTTTATAATTTATAGACATATCAGTGCAAGTGGGACACATTCTAAGAGGGGGTTCCACAATGGCTTCTAAACATATTGAACAAGGATTTTCCTTGGTGTCAGACATGTTGAACAGGCTAGTAATGTAACAAGCAAGCTTGGAAAACACTTTAATCAAAGCAAATAACACTTAGAAAAAAAACGGTACTGTGCCTTTAAGAGAAAAAAAGCTGCACAAACTCTGCAAAACAGTGTAAAAAAGCAGTAAACTCAACGAAATTTTTACAGTAGCATCATAAAGCCTTAGTAACTTTGCACAACTATGCAAATAAACAATTAACCCCTTAATGTAAAAACCGGATTGACAAAACGTCAAAACCGGCAAAAAAACGTTCAGCACCCTGCCACAGCTCTGCTGTGGCACCTCCTTGCCCTTTAGGAACGATTTGTGGGGGAAAAAAACTTCTTTACAGCCCTCAAACACAGTAGAAACCTCTGGAGAAGCAGCTTGATGTCTCTGAGGAAAAGAAACTGCGCAACTGAGGCGCGAAAATAGGACCCTCCCACCTCACTCGATGTAATGGGGCCTAAGAGAAACACAACAGAGTGTTTCTTAAACTAGCCATGTGGGTTAAAAACCCTTAAACAAGCCACAATGACCCCTTAAAGTCCCTCAAAAAACTTTATATTTGCAATAAAAACAAAAACGTTTTTTCCTATCAGTGTCACCAGTAACTAATGAGCCATTTATGCAAGCTGGGATTCCTATAAATTTCTGAATACAGCTTACCCTTCCCTCATAGGGATATTGCCAGCCTTTTCTAGAAATAACACAGTCTGTCTAGAAAAAAATAGACTAAACATACCTTAATGCAGTTTCGCCTGCAAACCGTTCCCCCAACTGAAGTTTTCCTGTACTCTTCAGCCCTTGTAAGAACAGCAGTGGATCTTAGTTACAAAGTGCTAAGATCATTATCCTCCTTGCAGAAATCTTCATCCCTTTTCTGCCAGAGAGTAAATAGTACACACCGGTACCATTTAAAATAACAAACTTTTGCTTGAGAAAATAAAAACTAACATTTTTGTCACCACACTCACTTTCCTAGCAGTTAAGCAGGCAAAGAGAATGACTGGGGGGGCGGAGCTATATAGACAGCTCTGCTGTGGGTGCTCTCTTTGCTGCTTCCTGTTAGGAAGGAGAATATCCCACAAGTATGGATGAATCCGTGGACTCGATATATCTTACAAGAGAAAACAAAGACTTAAATAATGTCAAAAAAACTGGCGCCAAGTATGACGTCCACAATTGACAAATTTTTTGGCGCCAAAAACGTCTGCAACAAACACGAGCGTCATAGATGACGCAACTACGTGAAAAACTCTCGGCACCAACTAAGACGCCGGAAATGACATCATAACGTCAACAAACGTAAGTCTCGCACCAAAAATGACGCAATAAATTATAGCATTTTTTGCTCCCGCAAGCCTAACAGCCCGCAATTTAGAAAGAAAAGTCAATTTGAAAAATTTTCAGGTAAGAAAAAAATGTATTCATATGCATTTCCCAAAATTAAACTGACAGTCTGTAAGAAGGAAATATACTGATTAACCTGAATCATGGCAAATATAAGTATAAAACATATATTTAGAACTTTACATATAAAGTGCCAAACCATAGCTGAGAGTGTCATAAATAAAATAAGACATACTTACCAAAAGACACTCATCTACATATAGCAGATAGCCAAACCAGTACTGAAACGAGAATCAGCAGAGGTAATGGTATATAAGAGTATATCGTCGATCTGAAAAGGGAGGTAGGAGAAGAATCTCTACGACCGAAACATAGAACCTATGAAATAGATCCCCGATAGGATGACCATTGCATTCAATAGGCAATACTCCCTTCACATCCCTCTGTCATTCACTGCACTCTGAGAGGAAACCGGGCTTCAGCATGCTGCGAAGCGCATATCAACGTAGAAATCTAGCACAAACTTACTTCACCACCTCCATAGGAGGCAAAGTTTGTAAAACTGAATTGTGGGTGTGGTGGGGGGTGTATTTATAGGCATTTTGAGGTTTGGGAAACTTTGCCCCTCCTGGTAGGAATGTATATCACATACGTCACTAGCTCATGGACTCTTGCCAATTACATGAAAGAAAAAACATTTTCCCTTGAAGGGAAGAGAAAGAAGTCTGGACTTAGAGGTCATATCCGCAGACCAAGACTTCAACCAGAGCGCCTGGCAGGCTAGGACCGCAAAGCCAGAGGCCTTTGCATTTAGGCAAATAATTTGCATGTTCGCATCACAGATAAACGAATTAGCAATTCTCAGAGCTTTAATTCTGTCTTGAATATCCTCGAGTGGAGACTGCACTTCAATGGAGTTCCGACAAAGAGTCGCGCCAGTAGGAAGCTGCTCCGGAAGCCGAGGCAACTGCAGCCTCTGGTTGAAACAAAAATCCGTATGTTGAAACATCTTTCTCAGAAATGTTTCCATTTTCTTATCCATCGGCTCTCTGTACGAAGAACTATCCTCAAGGGGTATAGTAGTACATTTAGCAAGTGTAGAGATAGCACCATCCACCTTAGGAATGGAGCCTCACAAATCCAGCTCAGAGTCCCGGACCGGGAACAACTTTTTAAAAGAAGACGAGGGGGAAAAGGAAGATCCAATTCTTTCCATTCGTTGTTAATAATGTTCACCATTTTAACCAACACAGAAAAATACAAAGGAACTTTCCTGTCTTTGTAAACTCTGTCTAATTTAGGTATCATAGGTTCTTCAGGCAGCGCGGCCTCTGGAACCTCTAATGTAGGCAGAACCTCCTTTAATAAAAAATGCAAGTGCTCAATTTTAAATCTAAAGGACGTTCCTCTGCAGCAGGAGGCTTAGATGCTAAGGACTCCGAACCAGAAAGTTCACCCTCTGAAGCTACAGAAGTTATTCTTTCTTACAACAATATATAGTTCTAATTAATTAAGCTACAGAGGTTAACTCATCATCAGATAACTGGGACATAATAGCTAAATCCAATAAATATTTAGATGACTCCGGGTCAGGAGAGCTATGTTTAACCTTTCTCTTGCATTTGTTAGAGTGAGGTGATGCACTGAGGGCCGCAGACACCGCTATTTATAACTGTGCAGCAAAGTCCGAGGAAAGGCCCCCTCCGGATGGAGTATTAGATGTGCTACGGGGAACTGCATGTGGAGTGGATAATGTAGCAAGGGTAGTAATCTCTTGGGACGCCGAGTCCTGAGAGGTAGATGGCTCAGAGGGACTAATAGCCTTAGCAGGCTTGTCTCCCTTATTAGACTTTATAACGGTGTTAAGGAATGTGGAACATAATTGAGTGGGCAGGAAAACCACGGCCTCCTCACAATATAAACAGGTATGATTTAGTACAGAAGAAGTACCTTTTAACATGTCAGAGTCCTCCATAGCTCAGGTTATACCCACAGAAGGACACAAATAAAAACGTTGCTTTTTTTTTTATATACTTCCAATGGCTGGGGCACTCACCACCTCCTAGACCCATACAGTTAACAGAGGAAACGCTCTCCTCAGGTTGAAGTCTAAGCCTGAATGGAGGAAATGAACATAGACCACATGCTATCAAAAGTCCAGCAAAGTTAATAGGAGCTGTGCAACTGCAACACTTTCAAAAACGAAAGTGAAACCTGTTTGTTCCAGCCAAAAACACACAGCCTATGAGCCCAGAAAATAAAATCACACAAAGCAGCATGTAAATAATTAATACACTGATTAATTAACCCCAACTGTTCAATAAACCCCCCTTAGAGGATATTAACCCTGGATCCTATCAAGGTATAAAGGAGCCACACTGTAACCCTATTATAGCGTTTTATGTGTATAAATTGAAACAATCTTACTTCCAGGATCCATGCTGTGGAACAGAACACAGCCTCTCAAGTGTGACAGTCTTATAGCAGCGCTCATGACATGGATTTGAGTGAGAGAAAGCAGGCAGTGAAACTCGTCAACACTGATTGCTTAGGAGCTGTTAGCAGTAGTCTGGATGGTTTTACAGAAAAACTTTCCCTGCATCTTCAGACTCTAACTTTCATCAATACTCTCACTGAGAGGTTGACATGACTACTTAAAACTCCAGTCCTATCAAGAATGGCAGATACCCTTTTTCAGGACTCTCCGAATCTTCTGCCACCTCCTATCATGACGAAAGGCAAAGAATGACTGGGGTAATAAGGAAGTGGGAGGGATATTTAAGCCTTTGGCTGGGGTGTCTTTGCCACCTCCTGGTGGCCAGGTGTTGTATTTCCCAACAGTAAGGAATGAAGCCGTGGACTCTCCCTATCTTAGGAAGGAAATGATAATTATCTGCAGAAGGAGCAGGTATTCACTAGCTATATGTTACACTGAATGTCCAATAGTTATACATTTATAAAGTCCAGCTACTAACTTTGTTCAGATGCTTGGGGGTAAGGGTGGATATTTCTGTCTAGTTAATCTCATCCGCTGGGCAACACAGGCAAGTGCCCCAAACAAGTCTTGCAAGGGAGAAGAAATAGCAGTCACAAGAAACATATACAATATTGTCCCTGTAAAGATATTCTACCGCAATGTAACCTGCAGGTCATTCTCCTTAAGCTTTTTGTGAACAGTACTGAAGAAGAGTCTCCTTACGGCACAATCTTCATATGACATTATTGTAGCAGATCTCAGCTGTACGCATAAAGAGCATTATAAGTCAACCAACGCATTTCATACTGATGTGCCTACACTTAATCAGTGATCTGGTAGTATCTTCTTCACATAGATCCAGTGGTATGGAGCAAAATCACATAACAAACAGTAAAGAACTGGCTCGAGCATAAAGATGAGTCTGTGCTGGTAATTAGTACACACAGGTAAGTGGTCGGCATAAATCCTTAGCTCTAATGTCAGAGGACACAAGTACACAGCACCACACAGGGCTTTAGATGTAATCTGTTACGTGAGCAGGAGAAAACTTACCAATTGTACTCCACTGTTTTTTGTTCAAAATGAAAATATACTTGAAATAAAAATAAATGCCAGAAATAAAAATAAATAGTAACTGATACATATTTCATATTTTGTGAATTGTTGTCCCTTGATAAAGATATGGTCCAAACAAGGTACGGCATAACTGTATATTAGATCTAATGAGGCTAATCAGGGTGAGCAGTTAATTTTGTTAGATATAGAACAATGCAAACAGGAGAGAGAGAGCACCTAATAGTGTAATAACGTCTGAATAATAAGAGTCAAAGCAATAGCAGCATCAAAAGATGGGTACTCACAAACGAGTTGGCACTCACAAGTAGTGCATACGGGCGAGCTGACCTTTGTACAGCAGTCAGTACGCTGGGGGATCTGTCTTGTAAGTTGTACCCCTCGGACGGGTGTTAAGCTGGTCGTGGTTGCTGCAAATACAAGCGTCTCCTCTACACACAGCGTGTGCGCGCTGACTTGGCGTCAGTGATACAGCTGCTCAACTTGGCAAATAGAGTAACTTCCAGATAACACCACGTCTGTGGGTAGCCTCAGGGTCAGTGACAAACAGTTTGTGTGGCTTTAGATCTCTGCCGATAGAAGGGATTCCTCTACACACAGCGTAGATAAAAAATAGTATTTATTAAGAGCTGATACAGTATTAGCTCTTAATAAATACTATTTTTTATCTACACACATCCTATTCCGCTGTCATTGTATTAAACCATCACGTTCCTACTATTTAGACTCATTTCTAACCTGTTTGCCACTAACAAAGAAACGACTCACACACGCTGTGTGTTCCAAAAGTCACTCTATTTGCTGAGCTGTGCTACCAGACTACAGACGCCATATCAATTCACACATGCTGTGTGTAGAGGAATCCCTTCTATCGGCAGAGATCTAAAGCCACACGAACTGTTTGTCACTGACCCGGAGGCTACCCACACACGTGGTGTTATCTGGGAGTTACTCTATTTGCCAAGTTGAGCAGCTGTATCATGGACGCCAAGTCAGCGCGCACACGCTGTGTGTAGAGGAGAGGCTTGTATTTGCAGCATCCACGACCAGCTTAACACCCCCGTCCGAGGGGTACAACTTACAAGACAGATCCCCCAGCGTACTGACTGCTGTAGAAAGGTCAGCCCGCCCGTATGCACTACTTGTGAGTGCCAACTCGTTTGTGAGTACTCATCTTTTGATGCCGCTATTGCTTTGATTCTTATTATTCAGACGTTATTACACTATTAGGCGCTCTCTCTCTCCTGTTTGCATTCTCTAGATCTTCCGACTCACCACCGGCCCCGGAGAGAAGCAGCCTTTCATTTTGCAGAATATATCAGTGACTATATCACTTTTAAAGATTATTTTGAGATTGTCTTTTTGGGAGATACTCCACAGATTTACCAGACTTTCACATTCATCTGTTTTTTACATCACTTTTCACTTTTTTGAATTTATTATACAGGGAGTGCAGAATTATTAGGCAAATGAGTATTTTGACCACATCATCCTCTTTATGCATGTTGTCTTACTCCAAGCTGTATAGGCTCGAAAGCCTACTACCAATTAAGCATATTAGGTGATGTGCATCTCTGTAATGAGAAGGGGTGTGGTCTAATGACATCAACACCCAATATCAGGTGTGCATAATTATTAGGCAACTTCCTTTCCTTTGGCAAAATGGGTCAAAAGAAGGACTTGACAGGCTCAGAAAAGTCAAAAATAGTGAGATATCTTGCAGAGGGATGCAGCACTCTTAAAATTGCAAAGCTTCTGAAGCGTGATCATCAAACAATCAAGCGTTTCATTCAAAATAGTCAACAGGGTCGCAAGAAGCGTGTGGAAAAACCAAGGCGCAAAATAACTGCCCATGAACTGAGAAAAGTCAAGCGTGCAGCTGCCAAGATGCCACTTGCCACCAGTTTGGCCATATTTCAGAGCTGCAACATCACTGGAGTGCCCAAAAGCACAAGGTGTGCAATACTCAGAGACATGGCCAAGGTAAGAAAGGCTGAAAGACAACCACCACTGAACAAGACACACAAGCTGAAACGTCAAGACTGGGCCAAGAAATATCTCAAGACTGATTTTTCTAAGGTTTTATGGACTGATGAAATGAGAGTGAGTCTTGATGGGCCAGATGGATGGGCCCGTGGCTGGATTGGTAAAGGGCAGAGAGCTCCAGTCTGACTCAGACGCCAGCAAGGTGGAGGTGGAGTACTGGTTTGGGCTGGTATCATCAAAGATGAGCTTGTGGGGCCTTTTCGGGTTGAGGATGGAGTCAAGCTCAACTCCCAGTCCTACTGCCAGTTTCTGGAAGACACCTTCTTCAAGCAGTGGTACAGGAAGAAGTCTGAATCCTTCAAGAAAAACATGATTTTCATGCAGGACAATGCCCCATCACACGCGTCCAAGTACTCCACAGCGTGGCTGGCAAGAAAGGGTATAAAAGAAGAAAATCTAATGACATGGCCTCCTTGTTCACCTGATCTGAACCCCATTGAGAACCTGTGGTCCATCATCAAATGTGAGATTTACAAGGAGGGAAAACAGTACACCTCTCTGAACAGTGTCTGGGAGGCTGTGGTTGCTGCTGCACGCAATGTTGATGGTGAACAGATCAAAACACTGACAGAATCCATGGATGGCAGGCTTTTGAGTGTCCTTGCAAAGAAAGGTGGCTATATTGGTCACTGATTTGTTTTTGTTTTGTTTTTGAATGTCAGAAATGTATATTTGTGAATGTTGAGATGTTATATTGGTTTCACTGGTAAAAATAAATAATTGAAATGGGTATATATTTGTTTTTTGTTAAGTTGCCTAATAATTATGCACAGTAATAGTCACCTGCACACACAGATACCCCCCTAAAATAGCTATAACTAAAAACAAACTAAAAACTACTTCCAAAACTATTCAGCTTTGATATTAATGAGTTTTTTGGGTTCATTGAGAACATGGTTGTTGTTCAATAATAAAATTAATCCTCAAAAATACAACCTGCCTAATAATTCTGCACTCCCTGTATTGTATGTTCTTTCATATGGTATTTATTTATTTTATAGCATAAGAATTTCTCATTGCATTGAGAGAGAATTTATTTTTTACTTCTCTGTACTGGTTTGGTACAGTTCAGTCTACTTCTACATGTTTATATCTCTTTACAGTTATTAGATATATTAGTTCATTTAGCACCAACAACTATTAGTGCACTGTCCCATTAGCTTATTCACATTATTTTATTATCTCTTCTTTTTTTGTGCATACATTTTATATATATTCACTCTTATAGGAATTGTCCAACACAAACACACCCACTATAGTGCTTACACCTGTAACACGTCAACACTCATCATATTAGTCCTTCCTAATATATTATTTGCTTTCACTTTTTTGCGCGCCCTATTGTATGCTTTTTTGCATACTCTTTTAAGATATAGAACAAACATAACCGGAAACATTTATAAAAAATATTTTTTATTTAGATATCAGATGTCAGACAGGATGTGCCGGGGGCCGTGACAGTAAAAGAGAAGCCTGATTAAACTGCTCAGGTGGCTTCAGCCAGAAGTGTTCACCTGCTTACTTATGGCAACCACACGGGTGCGTTCCTGATTGTTCTTCAGCACCTGGTTGATAAAGAACTCACTCTCCTGTCCCACTTCTGTCAGGCGCAGGTCAAATTCCTGGAGAGTCTTGTTGTCCGACATTCCTTCCAGCAGCTGCTTCCCCCCGTCCTGAAATGAATAAGACATCCCATGATGAGGCCATGTATACAGCACAGAAAGTCGTGACATAACCTGGTCTGTAAACAGTCACTGTCACTAGCTGATATTTATACACATAGGGGGTTAGTTATCAAGCCGTCTACTTTTCTGGCTTCGACGGCCCAATACGCCTGCCTAAGCTCGCCTCACATCGCCGCCGCGGACCTGAAAAAATACGCCTAAGTTATCAAATAAAGCTGTCAAAAAGCCGCGGGGCGATGAGCAGCGGACTGTGATAGTTATCACTCATCCGATCTCGCTGCCCTTCGGCTTTTTCCCAGCTTTATTGCTAGCCTGTCACTAAGCACTCACACTAAACTAAACTGTTCTACCCCCTATACCGGCGCCCCCGGAGCCTCCCGCAACTCAATAAAGTTACTAACCCATAAACCGCCGCTCCTAGACCCTGCCGCAACTCTTATAAATATATTAACCCCTAAACCGCCGCTCCTAGACCCTGCCGCAACTCTTATAAATGTATTAACCCCTAAACCGCCGCTCCCGGACACCGCTGCCACCTACAGTATACCTAGTAACCCCTATCCTGCCCCCCCTACACCGTCGCCCTCTATTATAAAATTATTAACCCCTATCCTGCTGATCCCGCACCTCTCCGCAACTAAATAAATAGTTTAACCCCTAAACCGCCGCTCCCTGAACCCGCCGCAACCTATATTAAACCTATTAACCCCTATCCTGCCCCCCCTACACCGTCGCCACCTATAATAAATTTATTAACCCCTAATCTGCCCCCCCTACACCGTCGCCACCTATAATAAATTTATTAACCACTATCCTGCCCCCCACTACGCCGCCGCCACTGTAATAAAATTATTAACCCCTAAACCTAAGTCTAACCCTAACGCCCCCCTAACTTAAATATTAATTAAATAAATCTAAATAAATTAACTCTTATTAACTAAATGAATCCTATTTAAAACTAAATACTTACCTTTAAAATAAACCCTAATATAGCTACAATATAAATAATAATTATATTCTAGCTATCTTAGGATTTATATTTATTTTACAGGTACCTTTCAATTTATTTTAACTAGGTACAATAGCTATTAAATAGTTATTAACTATTTAATAGCTTACCTAGCTAAAATAAAGAGAAATTTACCTGTAAAATAAATCATAACCTAAGTTACAATTACACCTAACACTACACTATACTTTAATAAATTATTCCTATTTAAAAATAAATACTTACCTGTAAAATAAACCCGAAGATAGCTACAATATAATTAATAATTATATTATAGCTATCTTAAAATTTATATTTATTTTACAGGTAACTTTGTATTTATTTTAGCTAGTTAGAATAGTTATTAAATAGTTATTAACTATTTAATAACTACCTAGCTAAAAGAAATACAAAATTACCTGTAAAATAAATCCTAACAAGTTACAATTAAACCTAATACTACACTATCATTAAATTAATTAAATAAACTACCTACAAATAACTACAATTAAATACAATTACATAAACTAACTAAAGTACAAAAAATAAAAAAAGCTAAGTTACAAAAAATAAAAAAATAAGTTACAAACATGTTAAAAATATTACAACAATTTTAAGCTACTTACACCTAATCTAAGCCCCCTAATAAAATAACAAACCCCCCCAAAATAAAAAAATGCCCTACCCTATTCTAAATTAAATAAATTTCAAAGCTCTTTTACCTTACCAGCCCTTAAAAGGGCCATTTGTGGGGGCATGCCCCAAAGAAAACAGCTCTTTTGCCTGTAAAAGAAAAATACAACCCCCCCCAACATTAAAACCCACCACCCACATACCCCTAATCTAACCCAAACCCCCTTACAAAAACCTAACACTAATCCCCTGAAGATCATCCTACCTTTAGTTGTCTTCACTCAGCCGAGCCACCGATGGAACTGAAGAGGACATCCGGAGCGGAAGAAGTTAATCCTCCAAGCGGCGCTGAAGAAATCTTCCATCCGATGAAGTCATCATCCAGGCGGCGCTGAAGAAAAGTCTTCGATCCGGCCGATGTCATCTTCAAAGAGGCGCTGAAGAGGTCTTCTATCCGGAAGAAGTCATCTTCCAAGCCGGGTCTTGAATCTTCCTTCCGCCGACGCGGAACCACCTTCTTCACCGACGGACTACGACGAATGACGGCTCCTTTAAGGGACGTCATCCAAGATGGCGTCCCCTCAATTCCGATTGGCTGATAGGATTCTATCAGCCAATCGGAATTAAGGTAGGAAAATTCTGATTGGCTGATGGAATCAGCCAATCAGATTCAAGTTCAATCCGATTGGCTGATCCAATCAGCCAATCAGATTGAGCTCGCATTCTATTGGCTGATCGGAACAGCCAATAGAATGCGAGCTCAATCTGGATTGGCTGATTCCATCAGCCAATCAGATTTTTCCTACCTTAATTCCGATTGGCTGATAGAATCCTATCAGCCAATCGGAATTGAGGGGACGCCATCTTGGATGACGTCCCTTAAAGGAGCCGTCATTCGTCGTAGTCCGTCGGTGAAGAAGGTGGTTCCGCGTCAGCAGAAGGAAGATTCAAGACCCGGCTTGGAAGATGACTTCGTCCGGATAGAAGACCTCTTCAGCGCCTCTTTGAAGATGACATCGGCCGGATCGAAGACTTTTCTTCAGCGCCGCCTG
This sequence comes from Bombina bombina, assembly GCF_027579735.1. Lineage (NCBI taxonomy): Eukaryota > Metazoa > Chordata > Amphibia > Anura > Bombinatoridae > Bombina > Bombina bombina. The sequence goes on from NC_069502.1 coordinate 1,223,884,152, forward strand.
GATGATGACTTCATCGGATGGAAGATTTCTTCAGCGCCGCTTGGAGGATTAACTTCTTCCGCTCCGGATGTCCTCTTCAGTTCCATCGGTGGCTCGGCTGAGTGAAGACAACTAAAGGTAGGATGATCTTCAGGGGATTAGTGTTAGGTTTTTGTAAGGGGGGTTTGGGTTAGATTAGGGGTATGTGGGTGGTGGGTTTTAATGTTGGGGGGGTTGTATTTTTCTTTTACAGGCAAAAGAGCTGTTTTCTTTGGGGCATGCCCCCACAAATGGCCCTTTTAAGGGCTGGTAAGGTAAAAGAGCTTTGAAATTTATTTAATTTAGAATAGGGTAGGGCATTTTTTTATTTTGGGGGGGGTTTGTTATTTTATTAGGGGGCTTAGATTAGGTGTAAGTAGCTTAAAATTGTTGTAATATTTTTAACATGTTTGTAACTTATTTTTTTATTTTTTGTAACTTTACTTACTTTAGTTAGTTTATGTAATTGTATTTAATTGTAGTTATTTGTAGGTAGTTTATTTAATTAATTTAATGATAATGTAGTATTAGGTTTAATTGTAACTTAAGTTAGGATTTATTTTACAGGTAATTTTGTATTTCTTTTAGCTAGGTAGTTATTAAATAGTTAATAACTATTTAATAACTATTCTAACTAGCTAAAATAAATACAAAGTTACCTGTAAAATAAATATAAATCCTAAGATAGCTATAATATAATTATTAATTATATTGTAGCTATCTTCGGGTTTATTTTACAGGTAAGTATTTATTTTTAAATAGGAATAATTTATTAAAGTATAGTGTAGTGTTAGGTGTAATTGTAACTTAGGTTAGGATTTATTTTACAGGTAAATTTCTCTTTATTTTAGCTAGGTAAGCTATTAAATAGTTAATAACTATTTAATAGCTATTGTACCTAGTTAAAATAAATTGAAAGGTACCAGTAAAATAAATATAAATCCTAAGATAGCTAGAATATAATTATTATTTATATTGTAGCTATATTAGGGTTTATTTTAAAGGTAAGTATTTAGTTTTAAATAGGATTAATTTAGTTAATAAGAGTTAATTTATTTAAATTTATTTAATTAATATTTAAGTTATGGGGGCGTTAGGGTTAGACTTAGGTTTAGGGGTTAATAATTTTATTACAGTGGCGGCGGCGTAGTGGGGGGCAGGATAGGGGTTAATAAATTTATTATAGGTGGCGACGGTGAAGGGGGGGCAGATTAGGGGTCAATAAATTTATTAAACATCTGGAGTGACGTAAGAATCGATCTGTGTCAGACTGAGTCCGGCGGATCGATGCTTACGTCACAAAATTCTACTTTTGCCGGTCTCGAGCCTTTGATAACTAAGGCGTATCTGCCTCGCCACAAATACGATGCGGAAATCCAGTGTATTTGAGGTTGACGGCTTGATAACTAGGCCCCATAGCGTGGTCTGTGCACAGTCACTGTCACTAGCTGATATTTATACACATAGCTTGGTCTGTGCACTGCAAGCTCAGTTACTGTCACTAGCAGATATTTATACACATAGCTTGGTATGTGCACTGCAAGCTCAGTCACTGTCACTAGCGGATATTTATACACATAGCTTGGTCTGTGCACTGCAAGCTCAGTCACTGTCACTAGCAGATATTTATACACATAGCTTGGTCTGTGCACTGCAAGCTCAGTCACTGTCACTAGCGGATATTTATACACATAGCCTGGTCTGTGCACTGCAAGCTCAGTCACTGTCACTAGCAGATATTTATACACATAGCTTGGTCTGTGCACTGCAAGCTCAGTCACTGTCACTAGCGGATATTTATACACATAGCTTGGTCTGTGCACTGCAAGCTCAGTCACTGTCACTAGCTGATATTTATACACATAGCCTGGTCTGTGCACTGCAAGCTCAGTCACTGTCACTAGCGGATATTTATACACGTAGCTTGGTCTGTGCACTGCAAGCTCAGTCACTGTCACTAGCGGATATTTATACACATAGCCTGGTCTGTGCACTGCAAGCTCAGTCACTGTCACTAGCGGATATTTATACACATAGCCTGGTCTGTGCACTGCAAGTTCAGTCACTGTCACTAGCGGATATTTATACACATAGCCTGGTCTGTGCACTGCAAGCTCAGTCACTGTCACTAGCGGATATTTATACACATAGCTTGGTCTGTGCACTGCAAGCTCAGTCACTGTCACTAGCGGATATTTATATACATAGCCTGGTCTGTGCACAGTCACTGTCACTAGTGGATATTTATACACATAGCCTGGTCTGTGCACTGCAAGCTCAGTTACTGTCACTAGCGGATATTTATATACATAGCCTGGTCTGTGCACAGTCACTGTCACTAGTGGATATTTATACACATAGTATGGTCTGTGCACAGTCACTGTCACTAGCGGATATTTATACACATAGCTTGGACTGTGCACTGCAAGCTCAGTCACTGTCACTAGCGGATATTTATACACATAGCTTAGTCTCTGCACTGCAAGCTCAGTCACTGTCACTAGCGGATATTTATACACATAGCATGGTCTGTGCACTGCAAACTCAGTTACTGTCACTAGCGGATATTTATACACATAGCATGGTCTGTGCACTGCAAGCTCAGTCACTGTCACTAGCGGATATTTATACACATAGCCTGGTCTGTGCACTGCAAGCTCAGTCACTGTCACTAGCGGATATTTATACACATAGCCTGGTCTGTGCACTGCAAGCTCAGTCACTGTCACTAGCGGATATTTATACACATAGCTTGGTCTGTGCACTGCAAGCTCAGTCACTGTCACTAGCGGATATTTATATAAATAGCCTGGTCTGTGCACAGTCACTGTCACTAGTGGATATTTATACACATAGCCTGGTCTGTGCACTGCAAGCTCAGTTACTGTCACTAGCGGATATTTATATACATAGCCTGGTCTGTGCACAGTCACTGTCACTAGTGGATATTTATACACATAGCATGGTCTGTGCACAGTCACTGTCACTAGCGGATATTTATACACATAGCTTGGACTGTGCACTGCAAGCTCAGTCCCTGTCACTAGCGGATATTTATACACGTAGCTTAGTCTCTGCACTGCAAGCTCAGTCACTGTCACTAGCGGATATTTATACACATAGCATGGTCTGTGCACTGCAAACTCAGTTACTGTCACTAGCGGATATTTATACACATAGCATGGTCTGTGCACTGCAAGCTCAGTCACTGTCACTAGCGGATATTTATACACATAGCCTGGTCTGTGCACTGCAAGCTCAGTCACTGTCACTAGCGGATATTTATACACATAGCCTGGTCTGTGCACTGCAAGCTCAGTCACTGTCACTAGCGGATATTTATACACATAGCTTGGTCTGTGCACTGCAAGCTCAGTCACTGTCACTAGCGGATATTTATATACATAGCCTGAACTGTGCACAGTCACTGTCACTAGTGGATATTTATACACATAGCCTGGTCTGTGCACTGCAAGCTCAGTCACTGTCACTAGCGGATATTTATATACATAGCCTGGTCTGTGCACAGTCACTGTCACTAGTGGATATTTATACACATAGCATGGTCTGTGCACAGTCACTGTCACTAGCGGATATTTATACACATAGCTTGGACTGTGCACTGCAAGCTCAGTCACTGTCACTAGCGGATATTTATACACATAGCTTAGTCTCTGCACTGCAAGCTCAGTCACTGTCACTAGCGGATATTTATACACATAGCTTGTTCTGTCCACTGCAAACTCAGTTACTGTCACTAGCCGATATTTATACACATAGCATGGTCTGTGCACTGCAAGCTCAGTCACTGTCACTAGCGGATATTTATACACATAGCCTGGTCTGTGCACTGCAAGCTCAGTCACTGTCACTAGCGGATATTTATACACATAGCCTGGTCTGTGCACTGCAAGCTCAGTCACTGTCACTAGCGGATATTTATACACATAGCTTGGTCTGTGCACTGCAAGCTCAGTCACTGTCACTAGCGGATATTTATACACATAGCTTAGTCTGTGCACTGCAAGCTCAGTCACTGTCACTAGCGGATATTTATACACATAGCTTAGTCTGTGTACTGCAAGCTCAATCACTGTCACTAGCGGATATTTATACACATAGCTTAGTCTGTGCACTGCAAGCTCAGTTACTGTCACTAGCGGATATTTATACACATAGCCTGGTCTGTGTACTGCAAGCTCAGTTACTGTCACTAGCGGATATTTATACACATAGCATGGTCTGTGCACTGCAAACTCAGTTACTGTCACTAGCGGATATTTATACACATAGCATGGTCTGTGCACTGCAAGCTCAGTCACTGTCACTAGCGGATATTTATACACATCGCCTGGTCTGTGCACTGCAAGCTCAGTCACTGTCACTAGCGGATATTTATACACATAGCCTGGTCTGTGCACTGCAAGCTCAGTCACTGTCACTAGCGGATATTTATACACATAGCTTGGTCTGTGCACTGCAAGCTCAGTCACTGTCACTAGCGGATATTTATATACATAGCCTGGTCTGTGCACAGTCACTGTCACTAGTGGATATTTATACACATAGCTTAGTCTGTGCACTGCAAGCTCAGTTACTGTCACTAGCGGATATTTATACACATAGCCTGGTCTGTGTACTGCAAGCTCAGTTACTGTCACAAGCGGATATTTATACACATAGCATGGTCTGTGCACTGCAAGCTCAGTCACAGTCACTAGCGGATATTTATACACATAGCTTGGTCTGTGCACTGCAAGCTCAGTCACTGTCACTAGCGGATATTTATACACATAGCCTGGTCTGTGCACAGTCACTAGCGGATATTTATAGACATAGCCTGGTCTGTGCACAGTCACTGTCACTAGCGGATATTTATACACATAGCCTGGTCTGTGCACTGCAAGCTCAGTTACTGTCACTAGCGGATATTTATATACATAGCCTGGTCTGTGCACAGTCACTGTCACTAGCGGATATTTATACACATAGCTTGGTCTGTGCACTGCAAGCTCAGTCACTGTCACTAACGGATATTTATACACATAGCTTGGTCTGTGCACTGCAAGCTCAGTCACTGTCACTAGCGGATATTTATACACATAGCTTGGTCTGTGCACTGCAAGCTCAGTCACTGTCACTAGCGGATATTTATACACATAGCTTGGTCTGTGCACTGCAAGCTCAGTTACTGTCACTAGCAGATATTTATAAACATAGCTTGGTCTGTGCACTGCAAGCTCAGTCACTGTCACTAACGGATATTTATACACATAGCTTGGTCTGTGCACTGCAAGCTCAGTCACTGTCACTAGCTGATATTTATACACATAGCCTGGTCTGTGCACTGCAAGCTCAGTCACTGTCACTAGCGGATATTTATACACATAACTTGGTCTGTGCACTGCAAGCTCAGTCACTGTCACTAGCTGATATTTATACACATAGCCTGGTCTGTGCACTGCAAGCTCAGTCACTGTCACTAGCGGATATTTATACACATATCCTGGTCTGTGCACTGCAAGCTCAGTCACTGTCACTAGCGGATATTTATACACATAGCCTGGTCTGTGCACTGCAAGCTCAGTCACTGTCACTAGCGGATATTTATACACATAGCTTGGTCTGTGCACTGCAAGCTCAGTCACTGTCACTAGCGGATATTTATATACATAGCCTGGTCTGTGCACAGTCACTGTCACTAGTGGATATTTATACACATAGCCTGGTCTGTGCAATGCAAGCTCAGTTACTGTCACTAGCGGATATTTATATACATAGCCTGGTCTGTGCACAGTCACTGTCACTAGTGGATATTTATACACATAGCATGGTCTGTGCACAGTCACTGTCACTAGCGGATATTTATACACATAGCATGGTCTGTGCACAGTCACTGTCACTAGTGGATATTTATACACATAGCTTGGACTGTGCACTGCAAGCTCAGTCACTGTCACAAGTGGATATTTATACACATAGCTTAGTCTCTGCACTGCAAGCTCAGTCACTGTCAGTAGCGGATATCAATACACATAGCATGGTCTGTGCACTGCAAGCTCAGTCACTGTCACTAGCTGATATTTATATACATAACTTGGTCTGTGCACTGCAAGCTCAGTCACTGTCACTAGCGGATATTTATACACATAGCTTGTTCTGTGCACAGCAAACTCAGTTACTGTCACTAGCGGATATTTATACAGATAGCATGGTCTGTGCACTGCAAGCTCAGTCACTGTCACTAGCGGATATTTATACACATAGCTTGGTCTGTGCACTGCAAGCTCAGTCACTGTCACTAGCGGATATTTATACACATAGCCTGGTCTGTGCACTGCAAGCTCAGTCACTGTCACTAGCGGATATTTATACACATAGCTTGGTCTGTGCACTGCAAGCTCAGTCACTGTCACTAGCGGATATTTATACACATAGCTTGGTCTGTGCACTGCAAGCTCAGTTACTGTCACTAGCTGATATTTATACACATAGCTTGGTCTGTGCACTGCAAGCTCAGTCACTGTCACTAGCGGATATTTATACACATAGCTTGGTCTGTGCACTGCAAGCTCAGTCACTGTCACTAGCGGATATTTATACACATAGCCTGGTCTGTGCACTGCAAGCTCAGTCACTGTCACTAGCGGATATTTATACACATAGCTTGGTCTGTGCACTGCAAGCTCAGTCACTGTCACTAGCGGATATTTATACACATAGCCTGGTCTGTGCACTGCAAGCTCAGTCACTGTCATTAGCGGATATTTATACACATAGCTTGGTCTGTGCACTGCAAGCTCAGTCACTGTCACTAGCGGATATTTATACACATAGCTTAGTCTGTGTACTGCAAGCTCAATCACTGTCACTAGCGGATATTTATACACATAGCTTAGTCTGTGCACTGCAAGCTCAGTTACTGTCACTAGCTGATATTTATACACATAGCATAGTCTGTGCACAGTCACTAGCGGATGTTTATACACATAGCCTGGTCTGTGCACAGTCACTAGCGGATATTTATACACATAGCCTGGTCTGTGCACTGCAAGCTCAGTTACTGTCACTAGCTGATATTTATACACATAGCATAGTCTGTGCACAGTCACTAGCGGATATTTATACACATAGCCTGGTCTGTGCACTGCAAGCTCAGTTACTGTCACTAGCTGATATTTATACACATAGCATAGTCTGTGCACAGTCACTAGCAGATATTTATACACATAGCATGGTCTGTGCACTGCAAGCTCAGTCACTGTCACTAGCGGATATTTATACACATAGCTTGGTCTGTGCACTGCAAGCTCAGTCACTGTCACTAGCTGATATTTATATACATAGCTTGGTCTGTGCACTGCAAGCTCAGTCACTGTCACTAGCGGATATTTATACACATAGCTTGTTCTGTGCACAGCAAACTCAGTTACTGTCACTAGCGGATATTTATACACAGAGCATGGTCTGTGCACTGCAAGCTCAGTCACTGTCACTAGCGGATATTTATACACATAGCCTGGTCTGTGCACTGCAAGCTCAGTCACTGTCACTAGCGGATATTTATACACAGAGCATGGTCTGTGCACTGCAAGCTCAGTCACTGTCACTAGCGGATATTTATACACATAGCTTAGTCTGTGCACTGCAAGCTCAGTTACTGTCACTAGCAGATATTTATACACATAGCCTGGTCTGTGTACTGCAAGCTCAGTTACTGTCACAAGCGGATATTTATACACATAGCTTGGTCTGTGCACTGCAAGCTCAGTCACTGTCACTAGCGGATATTTATACACATAGCTTGGTCTGTGCACTGCAAGCTCAGTCACTGTCACTAGCGGATATTTATACACATAGCTTGGTCTGTGCACTGCAAGCTCAGTTACTGTCACTAGCAGATATTTATACACATAGCCTGGTCTGTGTACTGCAAGCTCAGTTACTGTCACAAGCGGATATTTATACACATAGCATGGTCTGTGCACTGCAAGCTCAGTCACTGTCACTAGCGGATATTTATACACATAGCTTGGTCTGTGCACTGCAAGCTCAGTCACTGTCACTAGCGGATATTTATACACATAGCTTGGTCTGTGCACTGCAAGCTCAGTCACTGTCACTAGCGGATATTTATACACATAGCTTGGTCTGTGCACTGCAAGCTCAGTTACTGTCACTAGCTGATATTTATACACATAGCATAGTCTGTGCACAGTCACTAGCGGATATTTATACACATAGCCTGGTCTGTGCACAGTCACTAGCGGATATTTATACACATAGCCTGGTCTGTGCACAGTCACTGTCACTAGCGGATATTTATACACATAGCCTGGTCTGTGCACTGCAAGCTCAGTTACTGTCACTAGCGGATATTTATACACATAGCATGGTCTGTGCACAGTCACTGTCACTAGCGGATATTTATACACATAGCTTGGTCTGTGCACTGCAAGCTCAGTCACTGTCACTAGCGGATATTTATACACAAAGCATGGTCTGTGCACTGCAAGCTCAGTCACTGTCACTAGTGGATATTTATACACATAGCTTTGTCTGTGCACTGCAAGCTCAATCACTGTCACTAGCGGATATTTATACACATAGCTTGTTCTGTGCACTGCAAGCTCAATCACTGTCACTAGCGGATATTTATACACATAGCATGGTCTGTGCACTGCAAGCTCAGTCACTGTCACTAGCTGATATTTATATACATAGCTTGGTCTGTGCACTGCAAGCTCAGTCACTGTCACTAGCGGATATTTATACACATAGCTTGTTCTGTGCACAGCAAACTCAGTTACTGTCACTAGCGGATATTTATACACATCGCCTGGTCTGTGCACTGCAAGCTCAGTCACTGTCACTAGCAGATATTTATACACATCGCCTGGTCTGTGCACTGCAAGCTCAGTCACTGTCACTAGCGGATATTTATACACATAGCTTGGTCTGTGCACTGCAAGCTCAGTCACTGTCACTAGCGGATATTTATACACATAGCCTGGTCTGTGCACTGCAAGCTCAGTCACTGTCACTAGCGGATATTTATACACATAGCTTGGTCTGTGCACTGCAAGCTCAGTCACTGTCACTAGCGGATATTTATACACATAGCTTGGTCTGTGCACTGCAAGCTCAGTCACTGTCACTAGCGGATATTTATACACATAGCTTAGTCTGTGTACTGCAAGCTCAATCACTGTCACTAGCGGATATTTATACACATAGCTTAGTCTGTGCACTGCAAGCTCAGTTACTGTCACTAGCAGATATTTATACACATAGCCTGGTCTGTGTACTGCAAGCTCAGTTACTGTCACAAGCGGATATTTATACACATAGCATGGTCTGTGCACTGCAAGCTCAGTCACTGTCACTAGCGGATATTTATACACATAGCTTGGTCTGTGCACTGCAAGCTCAGTCACTGTCACTAGCGGATATTTATACACATAGCTTGGTCTGTGCACTGCAAGCTCAGTCACTGTCACTAGCGGATATTTATACACATAGCTTGGTCTGTGCACTGCAAGCTCAGTTACTGTCACTAGCTGATATTTATACACATAGCATAGTCTGTGCACAGTCACTAGCGGATATTTATACACATAGCCTGGTCTGTGCACAGTCACTAGCGGATATTTATACATATAGCCTGGTCTGTGCACAGTCACTGTCACTAGCGGATATTTATACACATAGCCTGGTCTGTGCACTGCAAGCTCAGTTACTGTCACTACCGGATATTTATACACATAGCATGGTCTGTGCACAGTCACTGTCACTAGCGGATATTTATACACATAGCTTGGTCTGTGCACTGCAAGCTCAGTCACTGTCACTAGCGGATATTTATACACAAAGCATGGTCTGTGCACTGCAAGCTCAGTCACTGTCACTAGTGGATATTTATACACATAGCTTTGTCTGTGCACTGCAAGCTCAATCACTGTCACTAGCGGATATTTATACACATAGCTTGTTCTGTGCACTGCAAGCTCAATCACTGTCACTAGCGGATATTTATACACATAGCATGGTCTGTGCACTGCAAGCTCAGTCACTGTCACTAGCGGATATTTATACACATAGCTTAGTCTGTGCACTGCAAGCTCAGTCACTGTCACTAGCGGATATTTATACACATAGCTTGGTCTGTGCACTGCAAGCTCAGTCACTGTCACTAGCGGATATTTAAACACATAGCCTGGTCTGTGCACTCCAAGCTCAGTCACTGTCACTAGCGGATAATTAAACACATAGCTTAGTCTGTGCACTGCAAGCTCAGTCACTGTCACTAGCGGATATTTATACACATATCCTGTTCTGTGCACTGCAAGCTCAGTCACTGTCACTAGCGGATATTTATACACATATCCTGGTCTATGCACTGCAAGCTCAGTCACTGTCACTAGCGGATATTTATACACATAGCTTAGTCTGTGTTTTGCAAGCTCAGTCACTGTCACTAGCAGATATTTATACACATAGCTTAGTCTGTGCACTGCAAGCTCAGTTACTGTCACTAGCGGATATTTATACACATATCATGGTCTGTGCACTGCAAGCTCAGTCACTGTCACTAGCGGATATTTATACACATAGCCTGGTCTGTGTACTGCAAGCTCAGTCACTGTCACTAGCGGATATTTATACACATAGCATAGTCTGTGCACTGCAAGCTCAGTCACTGTCACTAGCGGATATTTATACACATAGCTTGGTCTGTGCACTGCAAGCTCAGTCACTGTCACTAGCGGATATTTATACACATTGCTTGGTCTGTGCACTGCAAGCTCAGTCACTGTCACTAGCGGATATTTATACACATAGCTTGGTCTGTGCACTGCAAGCTCAGTCACTGTCACTAGCGGATATTTATACACATTGCTTGGTCTGTGCACTGCAAGCTCAGTCACTGTCACTAGCGGATATTTATACACATAGCTTGGTCTGTGCACAGTCACTAGCGGATATTTATACACATAGCCTGGTCTGTGCACAGTCACTGTCACTAGCGGATATTTATACACATAGCCTGGTCTGTGCACACTCACTGTCACTAGCGGATATTTATACACATAGCCTGGTCTGTGCACTGCAAGTTAGGCAAGAGTGAAGATAAGCTGGCACTTAGGATCCCTAAATTAGCCAAGCACAGGGTAGGGTCCCCCAATCAGAACCCTAGATAATAAATTAGAAAAGAAAATTTGGGGGGTGCTGGCGCTGAAAAAGCTTAGGGATGGTCTCTATATATATATATATATATAAAGGTTATGTTAAATTTACTTGAAGTATTTACCAAGATAGTCTCTGATATGACTGATATTAAAATTAGAGCGTGACAATTATATGTAATGGATTAAGGTGTATTTGGTGAAATAACCATTCAAAGGCTCAGTATGTCTGGTAGTTACAATATAACAGTATTTGTTATATTATATTAGTATTGGGACTTGCCTAATATAGACCTAATTCTTATAGATAGTTCTGGAAAATTGGCATACGCTAGATAAGGACTTTAAATAATTGACAGAGTTTATAGTACACTTTGGCAGACATAATTTATGGATGTGATATTCAACTCAAATGTATGATTGGAAAAATAAACCTTATATGGTACTAGACTAGACCTCTATGCAGTTATCAAATAATCAATGTTTAAAGAATATATGACCAGATAGGAGTAGAAATAAATATTTATTGAAAATAAAACTATGTTTAAAGATAAAAATGCTGGACGTCCAGACTAGTTAGATAAAAGCCGATATATATTTAACATGTAATTATGTGCGGTATACACAATGTGCAAGGGGCTGACCTGTATATAAGGTAAGTGCCTAGTATCAGAGGTGAATTGGGATACAAAGAGTACCTTTTTAAAATATCCTCACTCTACGTCTAGAGTGAGGAGGATTGCCAGTTCTTTTAGAGGAGATCCGTTCTTGAGCCCGTTGAGGAAGTTTGTAGAAACCCGGTGCTTCCTTGTTCCCCGGTGTCACTTTGTCCGGTATGATGTCCTGATTCCTTGTTGGTGTGTTTGTTGCTCAGCGTTACTTCGGCGTGGTGATCCTCGCTGGCTGTGTTGTTGCTCCTTACGTCACTTCCGGGAGTGACGTGCGATGACGTGTGGCACAGACTTTGCTGTGCGATATGTTGCAGTCCGTTCTACAGCGGTGTCCTCTTAAACAAATAACTAAGTAGCTGTATTAAAGTCTGTGATGTGCTTTTGCAGTCAATTACCTCCTAATGCCGCATCGGTCTATTAGTTGGTATCGCTGGCAAGGAGTGCTAATGTTTGCTTACTGCAGTCTTTAGACTTGAGTGCAGGTTAGATGCGAGTTGGTTTGTTGTCAGGCTAGTAGCCTGTATATGCGATCCGATATTCTCAGGGGGCACTTTTCTCAGTGCTATCTGGAGATGGTGCAGTATGCTTGAGCTAGCCAATGTTTAGCAGCATTACTGATCTGGAAGTAGAAAATTGCTTCTTAGCATAATTCCAAAGAGGTAATGGAGTTGTAGCAGGTGTAGAGAGGTTGTAATCCGTGTGCTACACTTGAAGAGTTACTCAAATCAACGCTTTTCACCCCACGCTTGGGGCTTTTTCAAGAATGAGTAACCTTATGAGACAGCAGCCTTTATAAGGGCCGAGCTCCCTTCTTATTGGTTGATCCGTTGTGGGTGTGTACCCCAGGTGTCTTTGCAGGTAGTTGATTTATTTTAAAGGTGGACTTTTTCTTCTTTTCTTTATCTCTCACTTAAGGGGATTATTAATAGTGTCTTCATCTCTTTGGGAGACTGTATAGTCTATCATTTTATCTATTTTTGATTACAGTCAAAGGCTCTAGGGAAATTTGTTCCAAATCCAGAATGGGGTTTAGATACATATGTGCATATTGTACAAATATAAGCTTAAAATCTAGGCACATTTGTAGGGATACAAGATAAAGTGGGTACATTGTTTCATCAGATTGACATTTGATATCTTATGAGGTCATAATTTCTACAAGAAATATGTGTTATTTAGATAATGTTTGATTATATTATTTATTTCTTATGATTATACTCTACAAACAGTACTTTTTTAATAGATAGGTAGTACATGAGAAAATACTCATTTGAGTAGTTGTAATGTACTGCACTATCATATTTTTGTATCAGTTAGTTGTATATACTTCCCTAAATGGGTATAATAGTTGGAGAGGACATTCTTGATTAACTATTTGCAGATATATGCATGGATGTTAATCATACATAAATGGGGTCACATCCAATTCTGAGTTTAGGCCCCATGGGTGTAGTGTCTTCATTTTATAAATTAGTTCAGCTTCTTTTTTAAGGAGTTTGTTCTCATAATTCTCTCCTCTCCAATGGGCTTCTACTTTTAAGATTCCCCAGAATCTGAAGTCTTTAAGTTTGTTATTGTGTACATCTTTAAAATGTTTGTAAAGGTGAGTATCCTTATTGCCTTTCTCTATGATCCAAAGGTGCTCTCTAATTCTTTCTCTTAGAGTTCTCGTTGTTTCCCCTAAATACTGTTTCCCACAGCTGCACTGAATGAGGTAGATGATTCCCTTATCAGTGCATCTGATAGTGTCCCTTATCTTGAAGACTTCTCCTGTATGGTTAGACTTAAATGATTTGGTTTTTGAGCTAAAATGGCATGACTTGCAGCAGAAACAGGGGTAGAACCCATTAACTTCATTTCCTTGTAGGTCCTTTTGTATCAGATGTTTCTCTTTATGCTTGTATTCACTAGGGGCTAGTAGTAATTTTAAGTTGTCTGAACGTCTGTACACGAATTTTGGTTTTATCAGTAATTTATCTCCTATGATGGGATCCTCCCTAACTAGGTGCCAGCGTTTTTTTATTAGTTTTTCTACTATTTTATGTTCTCCATTGTAATTGGTGATAAATGGTACATGGATATCATTGTCGTCTGGGTTTGTGAGATTATCAGTCACTTGCTTGTCTTTATATTTTAGTAAAGATTCTCTGTCTACTTGTTTCACTTGTTCAAAGTTATTCTGAATAGATGTTTCCTTGTAGCCCCACTCAGCAAAAAATTTTTGCTGAGTATGCGTGCTTGTTCTTCATAGTCTAATATTGTGGTGCAGTTTTTCCTCACTCGTAAAAACTGTGCCTTAGGTGTATTTTCTTTCCATTGTGTTAGGTGACAGCTGTCAGCATGGATAAAATTGTTAGAGTCTACATCTTTAAAGAAAGTTTTTGTGTGGAAACTATCCATTCTGATTTCAATATCAAGATCTAAGAAGGATATGTTAGTTTTGCTAGATTCGTAAGTAAATTTTAATCCTCTGTCATTTAGATTCATGCTGTTAAAGAATTCATGTAGGTCGGCTTCACTCCCCTTCCAAATAATGAGAATGTCGTCTATATATCTCTTATAGGTCACCAGATTTTGCACCAAGTTACACGACCCTAGGAAACCTTCTTCCCAACTTCCCATAAATAGGTTAGCGTAACTTGGTGCAAATCTGGTGCCCATCGCAGTCCCCTTGGTTTGTACGTACATCTTTCCATTGAATGAAAAGGTATTGTTATTTAGTATAAAGCTGATGCTATCTCGAATAAAGTCTTTTTGCTCGATTCTCATTTCTTTATCCTGTCTCAAAAACTTCGAGATTGCTTCTAGTCCTAGGTTGTGTTCAATATTTGTGTATAAGGACGTGACGTCGCAGGTGGCTAATGTTATGTCACCTTCTACTTTTAGTGTTTTCAGAATCTGTAGTACTTGAGTTGAGTCTCTTAAATAAGAGGGGAGTGTTCTCACATATTTTTGTAGGTATTTATCAATGTACAGGGAGAGATTGGCTGTGATTTAATTGATTCCTGATATTATAGGCCTTCCTGGGGGGGCCTGTAAATTCTTGTGAATTTTCGGGAGAAAATAGAAAATAGGAATTTTTGGGAATTTTGGATACAGGAAATCAAATTCTTTGGAATTAAGTATACCTAGTTGGTGTGCTTTTTCTAAATGATTAATCAGTATAATTGTGTCAACCCTAGTTGGGTCCCTCTTTAGCTCCCTGTATGTGGTTTGGTCTCCCAGCAGTCTGTTTGCTTCTTCTAGATAGTATGTTCTATCCATGACCACTATTCTCCCTCCCTTATCCGCTGGTTTTATGATAATATCTTGGTTGGTTCTTAGTTGTTTGAGAGCTGCAATCTCAGATTTATTTAGATTCTTTTGGGGCTGTTTTCTCATCTCAAATCTTTCTAGATCCCTTAATACAACCTTTTCAAAGCTCTCCAGGTTTTTGCCTTGGACGGCTAAAACTTAGATTTTGCCCTTAGATTAGTATGGACAAATTTGTCATTAGTGGGCGGGACCGAAAGAAATTATACAACAGACACATATAGACCTAACAATAGAGAACAATATAGACCCCCAAAAAAACCTCTAAGTGACAACTGGGGCAACTATAACAGGAGACATACGGGGTATAATACCCCAGGATATAAATCATATCACCCAACTAACACCCCTGACCCATACCCTAGATCTAATCAAGAAAATGACTGTGACCATTTCAGGTTCTCATATCCCAATTATCGAAATAACAGAAATACACATTATGATGATTACACTAGTAGTGACTGGTATACATCTGACTACAGACAAAATGATTGGTACAATGAGGGAAACCACCAAAATAGTAATTACGAGTATAACAGCTTCCATCCAGAAAGGATCCAAAGACATGAACATTACAAAGATAGACGTCACCAAAACAAAACAATTAGACATACAAACCAGCCTTACCATAGGAAAGAAGAAAAAAAAACTGGAGAATACCTCTAAGAAATAGGTTTGACCCAATATCTAGGAATCAAAATTCAGAAACCACTAACAGTAATGTTAGTTTTTTTTAGGGGAAACACCACTAGCAGAAACATCCAGAGGGGATATCACAGAAAGGGTACATCTAGCGCCACTGATGAATCTAAGAAAAAGAACCCTAGAGGGAAGAGAGAAGGAAGAAACAGAAAACCCAAAGAAACTGAGAGAAAGGAGGGACAAACGATAGAAAACATACACAATGGCGTATTCAATATTAGCAACCACAATCTGACACAAATTGAACAAAAAGTGCTAAATCGAGGTCTATCCTTTGCACCCACGTCTAGAATGAATACATTCGAAACACACATCCACATACACCAATTTGTGAGGAAACTAACTCTAAAGAGGTATTTCCTAAAAAATCCCATTGGAATTGACAGAAACCCGCCCACTAATGACAAATTTGTCCATACTAATCTAAGGGCAAAATCTACGTTTTATTCGTCCAATGACAAAGGCAAAAACCTGGAGAGCTTTGAAAAGGTTGTATTAAGGGATCTAGAAAGATTTGAGATGAGAAAACAGCCCCAAAAGAATCTAAATAAATCTGAGATTGCAGCTCTCAAACAACTAAGAACCAACCAAGATATTATCATAAAACCAGCGGATAAGGGAGGGGGAATAGTGGTCATGGATAGAACATGCTATCTAGAAGAAGCAAACAGACTGCTGGGAGACCGAACCACATACAGGGAGCTAAAGAGGGACCCAACTAGGGTTGACACAATTTTACTGATTAATCATTTAGAAAAAGCACACCAACTAGGTATACTTAATTCCAAAGAATTTGATTTCCTGTATCCAAAATTCCCAAAAATTCCTATTTTCTATTTTCTCCCGAAAATTCACAAGAATTTACAGGCCCCCCCAGGAAGGCCTATAATATCAGGAATCAATTCAATCACAGCCAATCTCTCCCAGTACATTGATAAATACCTACAAAAATATGTGAGAACACTCCCCTCTTATTTAAGAGACAACTCAAGTACTACAGATTCTGAAAACACTAAAAGTAGAAGGTGACATAACATTAGCCACCTGCGACGTCACGTCCTTATACACAAATATTGAACACAACCTAGGACTAGAAGCAATCTCGAAGTTTTTGAGACAGGATAAAGAAATGAGTATCGAGCAAAAAGACTTTATTCTAGATAGCATCAGCTTTATACTAAATAACAATACCTTTTCATTCAATGGAAATATGTACGTACAAACCAAGGGGACTGCGATGGGCACCAGATTTGCACCAAGTTACGCTAACCTATTTATGGGAAGTTGGGAAGAAGGTTTCCTAGGGTCGTGTAACTTGGTGCAAAATCTGGTGACCTATAAGAGATATATAGACGACATTCTCATTATTTGGAAGGGGAGTGAAGCCCACCTACATGAATTCTTTAACAGCATGAATCTAAATGATAGAGGATTAAAATTTACTTATGAATCTAGCAAAACTAACATATCCTTCTTAGATCTTGATATTGAAATCAGAATGGATAGTTTCCACACAAAAACTTTCTTTAAAGATGTAGACTCTAACAATTTTATCCATGCTGACAGCTGTCACCTAACACAATGGAAAGAAAATACACCTAAGGCACAGTTGTTACGAGTGAGGAAAAACTGCACCACAATATTAGACTATGAAGAACAAGCACGCATACTCAGCAAAAAAATTTCAGATAGGGGCTACAAGGAAACATCTATTCAGAATAACTTTGAACAAGTGAAACAAGTAGACAGAGAATCTTTACTAAAATATAAAGACAAGCAAGTGACTGATAATCTCACAAACCCAGACGACAATGATATCAATGTACCATTTATCACCAATTACAATGGAGAACATAAAATAGTAGAAAAACTAATAAAAAAACGCTGGCACCTAGTTAGGGAGGATCCCATCATAGGAGATAAATTACTGATAAAACCAAAATTCGTGTACAGACGTTCAGACAACTTAAAATTACTACTAGCCCCTAGTGAATACAAGCATAAAGAGAAACATCTGATACAAAAGGACCTACAAGGAAATGAAGTTAATGGGTTTTACCTCTGTTTCTGCTGCAAGTCGTGCCATTTTAGCTCAAAAACCAAATAATTTAAGTCTAACCATACAGGAGAAGTCTTCAAGATAAGGGACACTATCAGATGCACTGATAAGGGAATCATCTACCTCATTCAGTGCAGCTGTGGGAAACAGTATTTAGGGGAAACAACGAGAACTCTAAGAGAAAGAATTAGAGAGCACCTTTGGATCATAGAGAAAGGCAATAAGGATACTCACCTTTACAAACATTTTAAAGATGTACACAATAACAAACTTAAAGACTTCAGATTCTGGGGAATCTTAAAAATAGAAGCCCATTGGAGAGGAGAGAATTATGAGAACAAACTCCTTAAAAAAGAAGCTGAACTCATTTATAAAATGAAGACACTACACCCATGGGGCCTAAACTCAGAATTGGATGTGACCCCATTTATGTATGATTAACATCCATGCATATATCTGCAAATAGTTAATCAAGAATGTCCTCTCCAACTATTATACCCATTTAGGGAAGTATATACAACTAACTGATACAAAAATATGATAGTGCAGTACATTACAACTACTCACATGAGTATTTTCTCATGTACTACCTATCTATTAAAAAAGTACTGTTTGTAGAGTATAATCATAAGAAATAAATAATATAATCAAACATTATCCAAATAACACATATTTCTTGTAGAAATTATGACCTCATAAGATATCAAATGTCAATCTTGATGAAACAATGTACCCACTTTATCTTGTATCCCTACAAATGTGCCTAGATTTTAAGCTTATATTTGTACAATATGCACATATGTATCTAAACCCCATTCTGGATTTGGAACAAATTTCCCTAGAGCCTTTGACTGTAATCAAAAATAGATAAAATGATAGACTATACAGTCTCCCAAAGAGATGAAGACACTATTAATCATCCCCTTAAGTGAGAGATAAAGAAAAGAAGAAAAAGTCCACCTTTAAAATAAATCAACTACCTGCAAAGACACCTGGGGTACACACCCACAACGGATCAACCAATAAGAAGGGAGCTCGGCCCTTATAAAGGCTGCTGTCTCATAAGGTTACTCATTCTTGAAAAAGCCCCAATCGTGGGGTGAAAAGCGTTGATTTGAGTAACTCTTCAAGTGTAGCACACGGATTACAACCTCTCTACACCTGCTACAACTCCATTACCTCTTTGGAATTATGCTAAGAAGCAATTTTCTACTTCCAGATCAGTAATGCTGCTAAACATTGGCTAGCTCAAGCATACTGCACCATCTCCAGATAGCACTGAGAAAAGTGCCCCCTGAGAATATCAGATCGCATATACAGGCTACTAGCCTGACAACAAACCAACTCGCATCTAACCTGCACTCAAGTCTAAAGACTGCAGTAAGCAAACATTAGCACTCCTTGCCAGCGATACCAACTAATAGACCGATGCGGCATTAGGAGGTAATTGACTGCAAAAGCACATCACAGACTTTAATACAGCTACTTAGTTATTTGTTTAAGAGGACACCGCTGTAGAACGGACTGCAACATATCGCACAGCAAAGTCTGTGCCACACGTCATCGCACGTCACTCCCGGAAGTGACGTAAGGAGCAACAACACAGCCAGCGAGGATCACCACGCCGAAGTAACGCTGAGCAACAAACACACCAACAAGGAGTCAGGACATCATACCGGACAAAGTGACACCGGTGAGCAAGGAAGCACCGGGTTTCTACAAACTTCCTCACCGGGCTCAAGAACGGATCTCCTCTAATAGAACTGGCAATCCTCCTCACTCTAGACGTAGAGTGAGGATATTTTATAAAGGTACTCTTTGTATCCCAATTCACCTCTGATACTAGGCACTTACCTTATATACAGGTCAGCCCCTTGCACATTGTGTATACCGCACATAATTACATGTTAAATATATATCGGCTTTTATCTAACTAGTCTGGACGTCCAGCATTTTTATCTTTAAACATAGTTTTATTTTCAATAAATATTTCTACTCCTATCTGGTCATTGTATATTCTTTAAACATTGATTATTTGATAACTGCATAGAGGTCTAGTCTAGTACCATATAAGGTTTATTTCTCCAATCATACATTTGAGTTGAATATCACAACCACAAATTATCTCTGCCAAAGTGTACTATAAACTCTGTCAATTATTTAAAGTCCTTATCTAGCGTATGCCAATTTTCCAGAACTATCTATAAGAATTAGGTCTATATTAGGCAAGTCCCAATACTAATATAATATCACAAATACTGTTATATTGTAACTACCAGACATACTGAGCCTTTAAATGGTCATTTCACCAAATACACCTTAATCCATTACATATAATTGTCACGCTCTAATTTTAATATCAGTCATATCAGAGAATATCTTGGTAAATACTTCAAGTTAATTTAACATAACATATATATATATATATATATATATATATATATAGACTATCCCTAAGCTTTTTCAGCGCCAGCACCCCCCAAATTTTCTGTGCACTGCAAGCTCAGTTACTGTCACTAGCGGATATTTATATACATAGCCTGGTCTGTGCACAGTCACTGTCACTAGCGGATATTTATACACATAGCATGGTCTGTGCACTGCAAGCTTATTCACTGTCACTAGCGGATATTTATACACATAGCTTAGTCTGTGTACTGCAAGCTCAGTCACTGTCACTAGCGGATATTTATACACATAGCATGGTCTGTGCACTGCAAGCTCAGTCACTGTCACTAGCGGATATTTATACACATAGCTTGGTCTGTGCACTGCAAGCTCAGTCCCTGTCACTAGCGGATATTTATACGCATAGCTTGTTCTGTGCACTGCAAGCTCAGTTACTGTCACTAGCGGATATTTATAGACATAGCATGGTCTGTGCACTGCAAGCTCAGTCACTGTCACTAGTGGATATTTATACACATAGCTTGGTCTGTGCACTGCAAGCTCAGTCACTGTCACCAGCGGATATTTATACACATAGCTTGGTCTGTGCACTGCAAGCTCAGTCACTGTCACTAGCGGATATTTATAGACATATCTTGGTCTGTGCACTGCAAGCTCAGTCACTGTCACTAGCGGATATTTATACACATAGCTTGGTCTGTGCACTGCAAGCTCAGTCACTGTCACTAGCGAATATTTATACACATATCTTGGTCTGTGCACTGCAAGCTCAGTCACCGTCACTAGCGGATATTTATACACATAGCCTGGTCTGTGCACTGCAAGCTCAGTCACTGTCACTAGCGGATATTTATACACATAGCTTAGTCTGTGTACTGCAAGCTCAGTCACTGTCACTAGCGGATATTTATACACATAGCTTAGTCTGTGCACTGCAAGCTCAGTTACTGTCACTGGCGGATATTTATAGACATAGCATGGTCTGTGCACTGCAAGCTCAGTCACTGTCACTAGCGGATATTTATACACATAGCTTGGTCTGTGCACTGCAAGCTCAGTCACTGTCACTAGCGGATATTTATACACATAGCTTGGTCTGTGCACTGCAAGCTCAGTCACTGTCACTAGCGGATATTTATACACATAGCTTGGTCTGTGCACTGCAAACTCAGTCACTGTCACTAGCGGATATTTATACACATCACACTGAAAGCAAAGTCACCACTACTAGCGGATATATTTAAACACAGGTAAGTGATACATCTGGGTGTCTCTGGCTGAGAATCCTGCTTATGAAGTGACGTTATGTTGTTTGTGTTTAAGCTACTACAGAGCAGATTACGGAACCATAAGGATATGAAGTCATTATGACCATAACTAATGTTACAGGAGAGATTTTACTGAAACACCCAGGAGGGGCAAAGTGCTTTGTTAAATACAGTAAATAGATTAACAAAGAAAAGAGAATTGATAAAAGTTAAAAGAAAAAGGAGGTGGTCCATACCAATCCGATGTTGTTACAGGAGAGGTTTATACTCTTTAGAGTTGTGTTCTGTGACAGGACCTGACACAACATGGTGGCAGTGGGCTCAGACAGTTTATTGCTCCCCAGGTGTAGTGTCACCAAGCTCTGGTTCAGTAGAAGCGCCTGGCACATGGCATGCCCGCCCTCATCTCCCATGTGGTTTAGCCTGAGGTTCAGGGAAGTCAGGCTTGTGTTCTTGGCCAGTGCACGGGCGATGGACTGAGCTCCATGAGCGTGTATGTTGTTGTTGCACAGATTCAGGATCTGCAGCTTGCTTTGACTCAGTAGTTTCCCCACGGCTCTGGAACCTCGATCCGATATCTGGTTGTGGGACAGGTCCAGGTGGATCAGGGATGGATGGTCCAGCAACATCCTGATCAGGATACGAGCCTTCTCATCGTCCACTTTACTCTTCTGAAGACTGAAGACCTAGTAAGAAGCAAACATAAATGGGTTTTATTATGAGCCACCTAATATAGAGTCACATCCATTTCAGAAACATTTATGGTTGTGCGTGCTTTGGGAAGGAGGACTATGAACACCTTTAAAAACGAGTAGAGATGTGAGAGAACATGTTACAGCTACTGGGCTGATCCTTCAGCTGTACATAGATATTGTCTATGGCATCTGGTTCTGATCTTGTGAGACTCCATCTGCAGAGAGTAACTCAGATTTACAGATATAGAAGAGAATATTGTCAGTAAAGTCACAATAGTCCTGGGATATTACCATTTGCTACTTACTAATGTCTCATGGGGCTTTATAGACAAAGCTCATTGATGATAAAACACAACTTACACATGCTTTTACTCGTGGGCTAGACAACTAAAGGGACATTCCTGTAATTTACCCATATAATAGTATTAATTAGCTACATACATGATACCTTACATAGCAAACAACAAATGCAAGAAAAATCACAACTGCAACATCTGGAAAACTTTTTATATCCCTGTATTACGTTATTACTGTAAAATTAATTTACAGTCATTTTCAGCTTTCTGTGTTTGTTAGTGTTCTAGATCCTGGATACAGGTTTTTGTCTAGAACAAGAACGTGAATACATTTTTAAAGAACATCATTTTCCTTCTGATTAATCTGGTGTCGTTATCTTGTCAAATTCAAGCTATTCCTTTAACAAGAAATATTAAAATATTCACTTTAGAGTAGACTTTTAAAGAGGGTGTTTTTGAAAAGAAAAAAAAATGTTTTAATTATGTTAAAAAAAATAATATATCTGGTTATCCTGCACAGTAAGATGTATCACTCTTTTTAGATCCCACTATTGTAGACGTTGTGCGCACTTTCTTCTGTGAGATATTAATTTCTTGCACAATTCTTGATTTTGGGGTAAAATCACACAAAACATAAAAAACATAAATTATGCTTACCAGATCATTTTATTTCCTTCTGTATAAGGAGAGTCCATGGCATCATTCCTTAATGTTGTAGAAAAATAAAACTGAACTTGGCCACCAGGAAGAGGCAAAGACACCCCAGCCAAAGGCTTAAATACCTCTCCCACTCCCCTCATCCCCCAGTTATTCTGCCAAGGGAACAAGGAACAGTAGGAGAAATATCAGGGTATAAATGGTGCCAGAAGAAAAATATAATTTAGAGGGCCGCCCATCGGAGAACGCCCATATACAGAAGGAAATTAAATTATCTGGTAAGCATAATTTATGTTTTCCTTCTTAATATAAGGAGAGTCCACGGCATCATTCCTTACTGTTCGGAAACTTATACCCAAGCTCTAGAGGACACTGAATGATAACTGGAGGGACAAAAAGAGAGAGGCGGACCTTAATCTGAGGGCACCACAGCCTGCAAAACCTTCCTCCCGAAAGCTGCTTCAACCGAAGCAAAAAACATCAAACTTGTAAAATTTAGAAAAAGTGTGTAAGGAGGACCAGGTAGCCGCCTTACAAATCTGATCCATAGAGGCCTCGCTCTTAAAGGCCCAAGAGGAAGCCACTGCTCTAGTAGAATGAGCCGTAATCCTCTGAGGAGGTTTATGTCCCGCTGCAAGGCGGATAATACTCCTCAACCAAAAAGATAAGGAATTTGAGAATAGACAACAAACAAGGACGAAGTTTGTCTAAAATCCTTAGTAGCCTGAATGTAGAACTTCAAGGCGCTAACCACGTCCAAAATTATGAAGCAAACGTTCCTTCGCAGAAGGATTTGGACACAAGGAAGGAACCACAATCTCTTGATTGATGTTGCGGTGTGACACGACCTTAGGAAGAAAACCTAACTTAGTACGTAGGACAGCCTTAACAGAATGGAACACCAGATAAGGAGGCTCACATTGCAAGGCGGCAATCTCAGATACTCTGAGCGCAGAAGCAATAGCCAGGACAATAATTTAATGTCAATCTCATGCATAGGCTCAAACGGAGCCCGTTGCAACACCTTAAGAACAAGATTTAGACTCCAAGGAGGAAATCTGTCCCCTCAGGTAACTGGCAGAAAGGCCCTTCTCCAAACCAACCTGGAGAAACAATACTATCCTGGCAACCTTAAGTTTATGCCAGGAAAATCCCCGCTCTTCACACCAGAATAAGTAGGTTCTCCACACCTTGTGATAGATGCGACGAGTAAACGGCTTACAAGCCTGAATGAGAGTATCAATCACTCTCTCAGAAAAACCTCTCTTGGCTAGGACTAAGCGTTTAATCGCCACGCAGTCAGCCTCAGAGAATCTAGATGCGACAAGGTAACTTCCACGGAGGAAAAGATGACATCCTCACCAGAACTGCGAACCACATCCTTCGTGGCCACGATGGAGCAATCAGTATCACTGATTCCTGCTTGATGCGGGCCACTACACCAGGAAGAAGTGGTAACGGCAGAAAAAGGTAAATTAGACTGAACCTCCAAGGCACTGCTAATGCATCTATTAGCTCCACCTGAGGATCCATGGACTTCGACCCATATCTGGGTAGCTTGATATTGAGACAAGACGCCATGAGATCTATCTCCGGCGTCCCCCACCTGTTGCATATCTCCGCAAACACTTTGGGATGGAGAGACCATTCCCCCAGATGAATGGATTGTCTGCTAAGAAAATCCGCTTCCCAGCTGTCCACACCCGGAATGTGGATCGCTGACAGCTAACAGCTGTGGGCCTCCGCCGTCTCCTTAATTTGCGATACCTCCCTCATTGCTAGGGAGCTTCTCGTTCCCCCTTGATGGTTGATGTAAGCTACCGAGGTTATATTGTCTGATTGGAATCTGATAAACTGGGATGAACCCAGAATGGGCTAAGCTTTCAGAGCATTGAAGATTGCCCGAAGTTCTAGAATGTTGATCAGGGGGGAGCGTTCCTCCTGAGACCACAGGCCCTGTGACTTCTTGGCACCCCAAACAGCTCCCCATCCTGAAAGACTTGCATTCGTAGTCACAATCTCCCAGGATGGTCTTAAGAAGGATGTCCCTCGGGACACATGATCTGGACAGACCCACCAAGAGAGCGATTCTCTCGACCGGTTGTCCAGAGAGATCCGTTGTTGAGACCGATCCGAATGATCGCCGTTCCACTGCCTCAGCATGCACCATTGCAGCGGTCTGAGACAGAACCTGGCAAAGGGAATGATGTCAATGCTGGACACCATGAGACCAATTATCTCCATACACTGAGCCACAAAGGGCCTTAAGGAGGTCCGGAGGGCAAGACATGCCGAAGCAAGCTTGCAACACCCTCTGGTCTGTTAGAAATATCCTAATGGATATGGAGTCTATTATAGTACCCAGGAATTCTACCATGGTGCATGGAATAAGAGAACTCTTTTCTAGGTTTATCTTCCATCCATGAGATTGAAGAAGAGAGAGAAGAGATTCCGAATGGTCCTCCACCAGATGAAAATATGGTGCTTGCACCAGAATATCGTCCAAATAGGGAGCTACTGCTATACCCCGGGTTCTGGCAACGGCTAGAAGAGCCCCTAGAACCTTCATAAAAATTATTGGAGCAGTAGCTAGAACAAACAGAAGTGCAATGAACTGGAAGTGCTGGTCCAGGAATGCAAAGTGATCCTTGTGGATTGGAACGTGAAGGTAAGAAGGTAAGAAACTGTCCTTTCTGAATTAAAGAAAGGATGGACCTTATTGTCTCCATCTTGATCGAAGGGACATTTAGAAATTTGTTTAAGCACTTTAGGTCCAGGATCAGGCAAAAAGTTCCCTCCTTCTTTGGGACCACGAAAAGGTTTGAATAGTATCCCAAGCCTCTTTCTGCGATAGGAACCGGGTCAATGACCCCTAAGGAGGACAGATCCTGCACGCACCCCAGAAAGGCTTCCCTATTTTATGGTCTGGAAGACAGGATTAAGAGAAGAATTTTTGCCCTTGGGTGGATCAGACTTGAAACCTATCCTGTATCCCGGAGCTATGACCTCCAGGACCCATGGATCTTGCACGTCTCTGAACCAAGAATCTGAAAACAGCGACAGTCTGCCACTACACGATCCAGCGCCAGATCGGGGGCTCCCCTTCATGACGATTTATTCTCGGCGGGCTAATTGCTCTGCTTGGATTTATTCCAGAATTGAGCCGGCTTCCAAGTACTCTTGGTTTGCTCAGGCTTAGCAGAGGGCTGCTGTTGTTGGGATTTATCAGAACAAAAATTAGAACTTTGTCCCTTAGACTTGTACTTTTTATTATGCGGACGGAAGGCACCCTTGCCCCCTGGAGTCCAGACCTGGACCAAATAAAATATTTCCCTTAAAAGGGAAGGAGAGAAGTCTGGACTAAGAAGTCATGTCCGCAGACCAGGAATTCAGCCAGAGCGCCCGACAGGTCTGAACAGCAAAACCAGACACCTTAGCATTTAGGGGAATAATCTGCATGTTCGCATCACAGATAAAAGAATTAGCAATTCTCAATGCTCTGATTCTTTCCTGGATAACGTCGAGGGGACCCTCCACCTCGATCAATTCCAATAAGGAGTCGCACCAGTAGGTAGCTGCTCCGGAAACAGAGGCAACAGCCGCTGCTGTTTGAAACAAGTATCCCGTATGTTGGAACATCTTTCTTAGAAAAGTTTCCATCTTCTTATCCATCGGCTCTCTGAACGACGAGCTATCCTCAAGCGGGCTAGTAGTATGCTTGGGAAGCGTGGCGCCATCCACCTTAGGCACGGAATCCCATAATTCCAATTGAGAGTCCGGGACCGGGAATAATTTCTTAAAGGAAGACGAAGGGGAAAAGGAAGATCCAATCCTGTCCCATGCGGTTTTAATAATGTTCGCCATCTTTACAGGTACAGGCACTACTCTGTCCTCATATACTCTGTCTATTAGGAATCAAAGGTTCATCAGGCAGCTTGGCCTCTGGAACCTATAATGTAGACAGGACATCATTTAGAAGAAAATGTAAGTGTTAAATCTTAAATCTAAAAGCTGGTTCCTCCGCAGCAGACTCCGAACCAGAAAGTTCACCCTCTGAAGCCTCAGAGCGTGACTCATCCTTGGATAACTTAGTCAGAACAGATAAATCCAATAAATCACATGACCACCCCTGGGCAGGAGAGCTATGTTTAACCTTTTGCTGGCATTTAGCAGGGCGAGGTAAAGCACTGAGGGCCTCAGACACCGCCGCTTTTAACTGCATGGTAAAATCTGGTGGTAAAAGGCTCCCTCCAGATGGAGGATCAGGCGTGCTACAGGAAACTGCATGTGTAGAAGGAGATGACTGATGGGTATGCACCTCATGGGATGGCGAGTCCTCAGAGGTAGACGGCTAAGTGGTACTAAAGGGGTTAACCTTCTTAGACCTAATAACAAGTTCAAGGCATGTGGAACATAGTTGAGAGGGCGGGCATACCAAGGCCTCCTAACAATATAAACAGGTATTACTATTTGGAATAGAGGGAGTACTCTCTAATATCTCTGAATCCTCCATAGCTAAAAGGGACACTAAACCCAAATTTTTTTCTTTCTTGATTCGGATAGAGCATGACATTTTAAGCAACTCTCTAATTTAATCCTATTATCAAATTTTCTTTATTCTCTTAGTATCTTTATTTGAAATACAAGAATGTAAAGTTTAGATGCCGGCCCATTTTTGGTGAACAACCTGGGTTGTCCTTGCTGATTGGTGGATAAATTCATCCAATAAAAACGTGCTGTCTAGAGTACTGAACAAAAAAAAAACCTTAGATGCCTTCTTTTTCAAATAAAGATAGCAAGAGAACAAAGAAAAAATTATAATAGGAGTAAATTAGAAACTTGCTTAAAATTGCATGCTCTATCTGAATCACGAAAGAAAAAATTTGGGTTCAGTGTCCCTTTAAGCTAATGACAGTAGGACACAGAAAATAAAACAATCTTTTTTATTTCTCAAAAAACGGCACCTTTATATTTCCAATGGCTGGGGCACTTACCACCTCCTAGACCCAGACAATACAGAAAAAAGCGAGACCACTCCCGGTCACATGGTGCGCAAGGCAGGACCGCCCCTGCTATGAGAAAAAGCACGCCAAGCTACACAGCATTCAAAGTGAAAGTAAACACCTGTGTGTTCCAGTCATATAACAAACAGTCTATGAGCCCAATAAATTTCACACATAAAGCAGCATAAAATCAAAAGCATCACATTTGATTAATCCCCACTGTTCAATAATCCCCCTCAGGAGATATTAACCCATGATTCTATTAAGATAAAAGGAGCCACACTGTGACCCTGTCTTCTAGCGTTTTCAACATCATTTTAACACCTCTTCCACTTTACCTCTTCCTATTACTTAGTATAGGCAAAGAGAATGACTGGGGGGGTGGAGTCAAGGGAGGAGCTATATAGACAGCTCTGCTGGGGTGCTCTTCGCAACTTCCAAGTAAGGATGAATCCGTGGACTCGTCGTATCTAGTAGAAGAAAATTAAAACAATCTTACCAGAATCCATGCTGTGGAACAGAAACACAGCCTCTCAAGTGTGATAGTCTTGAAGCAGCCCTCCTGACATCGACTTGAGTGAGAAAACAAGCAGGCAGTGAAACTCGTCAACACTGATTGCTTAGGAGCTGTTAGCAGGCAGTCTGGATGGTTTCGCAGAAAGACTCTCCCTGCATCTCCAGACTCTAACTTTCGTCAATGCTCTCACTGAGAGGCTGACAAGACTACTTAAAACTCCAGTCCCATATCGAAGGGAAGATACCTTTCCTAAGGAACTACTCCGAATCTTCTGACACTTCTCTGCCATCCTCCTGTGAAGAAAGGCAAAGAATGACTGGGGGATAGGGGAATTTAAGCCTTTGGCTGGGGTGTCTTTGCCTCCTCCTGGTGGCCAGGTTCAATATTTCCCAACAGTAAGGAATGATGCTGTGGACTCTCCTTATTTTAAGAAGGAAAAAATATTTCTGCTTGATCAAATAACTTTAAAAAAATGTATAATAAGCACTTGAAGAGTATTATCAACACACATGCTAACTTTACCCATAATGCCCCTGTTCAGATTCATTATCTTTCCCTAAACTCTTATCGCTGTAATTCTGGAACATGTTTAATCGCACACATTAGCATAAAGGGACCAATCAAAACACTAATGTAACATTTAAACTTAAAATATCGCCATAGAATGTCATTTTTGTTTGCAATTACATTTTTCATTTCAGTTGAAGAAAAACACATTTTCTGATGTTATCTGTGATACCAGTGGAGGCTCCTCCGTTTGTGCACATTCGCACGTGAACCCCCAGCCAGGGCAAGAGGGCAAAAAAAAAAATTGAGCAAAAAAAAAATACCTAAAAAAAAATTAAAATATTTGTTTAATAAAATATAATTTTTCAAATAGTCTCCTATGATCCTATCTGAAAAATTAATATTTTATTATTATCCCCAGCAAGTTGCAACAGTACTGCCTAGTTAGTATTTATTTACTCTGACTGTGTCTACTAGTATGTGTTCTACTGTTTTGTACATAGGGAGGCAGAGGCAGGAAGCTAGGACCGGGCGGACACAACAGCATAGCAGACAGTATTTGGCTTTGCTCTGCCTGACAACAGCTGACGTCACTAGCTTCCAGACGCTCACTCTGTCTCCTCCTCTCCCGACCCGACCAGCAGGCTGCTGTGTGCGCACACAAACTATTCGTCGCACATGCGAATAGAGGGAGACCCTATCCTGCACAGTGATCTATGCTTCACTGTGCAGGCGTAGCTCCTCCCAGGCCCGTCGCTGCCATAGACCCATAATCGCACAGGCTGAAGTGTGCGGTCTTGCACGTCAGCCTGTGCTCTGCCTATGCCTCCACTGTGATACGCTGTTGAGTCCACGTGACGGCCCCCATAAGGCTCCTCCCCCTCAACGGCGCGAAAGTCGCATTGATGAGATAGCCGTTGAGGAGAGAGGAGTCTTGTGTTGATGTTGCTTGCTTTGCTGACACTTGACTTTGCAAATCCATTCCCTGGTTCCCATCTCTAACTTGTTGGCAACTTGGCACGAATTTGAACTTGGTGCTATTGCTATATATTATTTGCTAACCTGCCTTGGCTGCAACTTGCAGTTGCAAGCAATCTCTATCTCAGTGACAGAAATCCGGAGTCGTCACTGAATTGTGCAGTGTATAGGTGTCTGCCCCTTCAACCATCCTGCATGAGGAGCTTTAGACCGATCAGAAAATGAAGGTTAAGTTAAGTGATCACACTCAGTCATATTTGTTAAAAAATCAGTTACTTTGCTCTGCTTCATATTTTTAAAAGGATTTTGTTTTTATTATAGTTATTTTAATTTTGCTAAAATTGTATGCTATAAATTAGTCCCCTTGTCTATGAACTGCTCAGTTTACTCTAAACGCCTTTTTGTTTGTTGCTTGCACTCCTCATTAACTTTTTAAAAATAAAGTGGAATCCCCTTGTGTATCTGTCCCAGTGTGTGTAGTGTATCCATATGTATGTGAGTGTATTTATTAATATGTGTGTGTATGTATGTATGTTTTAAAAAAAACGTGTCAGATTTAAAGGAGATTGTCAGATGATCCTTTATTGAAAGACAGAGAAGTCAGCACTCAAAGAAAATAGGTAAGTAAACTAAATAGTTTTAATTGTATTTTACTGTAATTTTTCAATAAAAACTATTTAGTTTACTACCCTATTTTCTTTGAGTGCTAACATCTGTCTTTCAATAAAGGATCACTTCTCCTTTAAATCTGTCTTAAGATTTGTTTTGTTTTTTTTGTGTGTGTGTTTCTTTTCATTTAAACATTGGTTTGTAAGGGTCTGCACCAAAGTGTAAACATATATTTTTTAGGAAAATTGTTTTCATGCAAATAAAGCTCCCTTCATTACCATGTATGGGTATGTGTGTAATTATATATATATATATATATATATATATATATATATATATATATATATATATAAATATATGTGTGTGTATGTGTATAACTGTATATGTGTGTATAAAAGTGTGTATATAACTGTGTATGTGTGTGTGTAAATGTGAGTATAAATGTGTATAACTGTATATGTGTGTATAAAAGTGTGTGTATAACTGTGTATGTGTGTGTGTAAATGTGAGTATAAATGTTTGTGTGTGTATAACTGTGTGTGTGTGTGTGTGTGTGTGTGTGTGTGCGTTTGTATATAACTGTGTATATGTGTGTATAAATGTGTGTGTGTGTGTGTATAACTGTGCGCGTGTGTGTGTAAATGTGTGTGTGTGTATAACTGTGCGTGTGTGTGTGTAAATGTGTGTCTGTGTGTGTGTATATATATATGTGTATAAAGGAGTTGGGAGGAGCACAGGAGATGGGAGGGGGAATAGGGTAGAGGAGGGGCAGAGGAGGTAGGTAGGTAGGTGGAGCAAAGAGGAGCTGCGAAGCCCTGCCACACTATATATAGTAACTGCAGGGTGTATGTGGTGCTCTTGTCTTTCAATATACACAGGTTACAACACACAGAAATACACATAACACACTGCCCTCACCTTGTATAAGGATGTGTTAAGGTAACTGGCAGAGTGTGTGTATGTATGTATGTGTGTGTATATATATATATATATATATATATATATATATACACACACACGCAATAAAATAGGCGGAGCCATCTGAGGGGCGGGGCTAGTGCTCCCCCATCTTCAAAAGTCACCAGCCGCCACTGTGTGATACTATTTCGTGGCTGAGGCCTTTAATTTGACAGAAGCAATTTGGATTGTAGTTACTCAAAATACAAGCTGACAATGAGGCCTAGTTATCAAGCCGTCTACTTTACCTGCCTTCGCCGGCCCAATACGCCCACCTAAGCTCGCCTACCATCGCCGCCGCGGACCTGAAAAATTTTGCCTAAGTTATCAATAAAGCTGTCAAAAAGCCGTGCACCAAGTACGGGGCGATGAGCAGCGGACTGTGAGAGTTATCACTCATCCGATCTTGCTGCTCTTCGGCTTTTTGACAGCCTGTCACTAAGCACCCACACTAACTACACTGTTCTACCCCCTATGCCAGCGCCCCCCGCAACTAAATAAAGTTATTAACCCCTAAACCGCCGCTCCTAGACCCCGCTGCAACTATTATAAATGTATTAACCCCTAAACTGCCGCTCCCGGACACCGCCGTCACCTACATGATACCTAGTAACCCCTATCCTGCCCCCCCTATACCGCCGCCACTTATAATAAAGTTATTAACCCCTATCCTGCGGATACTGGACCTCGCCGCAACTAAATAAATAGTTTAACCCCTAAACCGCCGCTCCCGGACCCCACCGCAACCTATATTAAACTTATTAACCCCTAATCTGCCCCCCCTACACCATCGCCACCTATAATACATTTATTAACCCCTATCCTGCCCCCCCTACACCGCCGCCACTGTAATAAAATTATTAACCCCTAAACCTAAGTCTAACACTAACCCTAACACCCCCCTAACTTAAATATTATTTAAATAAATCTAAATAATATTTCTCTTATTAACTAAATTAATCCTATTTAAAACTAAATATTTACCTTTAAAATAAACCCTAATATAGCTACAATATAAATAATAATTATATTGTAGCTATCTTAGGATTTATTTTTATTTTACAGGCAACTTTCAATTTATTTTAACTAGGTACAATAGCTATTAAATAGTTATTAACTATTTAATAGCTACCTAGTTAAAATAAAGAGATATTTACCTGTAAAATAAAAACTAACCTAAGTTACAATTACACCTAACACTACACTATCATTAAATAAATGAATCCTATTTAAAACTAAATACTTACCTGTAAAATAAACCCTAAGATAGCTACAATGTAATTAATAATTACATTGTAGCTATTTTAGGGTTTATATTTATTTTACAGGTAACTTTGTATTTATTTTAACTAGGTACAATAGCTATTAAATAGTTATTAACTATTTAATAACTACCTAGCTAAAAGAAATACAAAATTACCATTAAAATAAATCCTAACCTAAGTTACAATTAAACCTAACACTACACTATCATTAAAAAAATTAAATAAATTAAATACAAATACCTACAAATAAATACACTAACTAAAGTACAAAAAATAAAAAAAGAACTAAGTTACAAAAAATAAAAAAATAATTTACAAACATTATAAAAATATTACAACAATTTTAAGCTAATCACAAATACTCTAAGCCCCCTAATAAAATAACAAAGCCCCCCAAAATAAAAAAAATCCTTACCAGCCCTTAAAAGGGCCTTTTGCGGGGCATGCCCCAAAGAAAACAGCTCTTTTGCCTGTAAAATAAAAATACAACCCCCCAACATTAAAACCCACCACCCACACACCCCTAATCTAACCCAAACCCCCCTTAAATAAACCTAACACTACCCCCTTGAAGATCTTCCTACCTTGAGTCGTCTTCACTCAGCCGAGCCGAATTCTTCATCCAATCCGGGCGATGTCTTCATCAAGCGGGGGCTGAAGAGGTCCATCATCCGGCTGAAGTCTTCATCCAAGCGGGGGCTGAAGAGGTCCATCATCCGGCTGAAGTCTTCATCCAAGCGGGGGCTGAAGAGGTCCATCATCCGGCTGAAGTCTTCATCCAAGCGGGGGCTGAAGAGGTCTTCCATCCGGCTGAAGTCTTCTATCAAGCGGCATCTTCAATCTTCTTTCTTCCGGCTCCATCTTCATCCCGCCGACGCGGAACATCCTTCCTCCACGACGAACTCCCGACGAATGAAGGTTCCTTTAAATGACGTAATCCAAGATGGTGTCCCTCGAATTCCGATTGGCTGATAGGATTCTATCAGCCAATCGGAATTAAGGTAGGAATAATCTGATTGGCTGATGGAATCAGCCAATCAGATTCAAGTTCAATCCGATTGGCTGATCCAATCAGCCAATCAGATTGAGCTCGCATTCTATTGGCTGTTCCGATCAGCCAATAGAATGCGAGCTCAATCTGATTGCCTGTAAAATAAAAATAAATCCTAAAATCGCTACAATGTAACTATTAGTTATATTGTAGCTAGTTTAGGGTTTATTTTACAGGTAAGTATTTAGCTTTAAATAGGAATAATTTAGTTAATAAGAATTAATTTATTTCGTTAGATTTAAATTAGATTTAATTTAGGGGGGGTGTTAGGGTTAGGGTTAGACTTAGCTTTAGGGGTTAATAATTTTATTATAGGTTGCGCCGGTATAGGGGGGGCAGGATAGGGGTTAATAAAAACATTATAGGTGGCGACGGTGTAGGGGGGGCAGGTTAGGGGTTAATAAGTTTAATATAGGTGGCGGCGGGGTACGGGAGCGGCGGTTTAGGGGTTAAACTATTTATTTTGTTGCGGCGGGGTCCGGGAGCAGCAGGATAGGGGTTAATACATTTATTAAGGGTGGCGGATGTATAGGGGGGCAGGATAGGGGTTAATAGGTATTATGTAGGTGGCGGCGGGGGCCGGGAGCGGCGGTTTAGGGGTTAACAGATTTCTTAGAGTTACGGCGGGGTCCGAGAGTGGCGGTTTAGGGGTTAAAATGTTTAATATAGGTGGTGGCGGTGTAGGGGGGGCAGATTAGGGGTGCTTAGACTCGGGGGGGTACGGGAGCGGCGGTTTAGGGGTTAAACTATTTATTTTGTTGCGGCGGGGTCCGGGAGCAGCAGGATAGGGGTTAATACATTTATTAAGGGTGGCGGATGTATAGGGGGGCAGGATAGGGGTTAATAGGTATTATGTAGGTGGCGGCGGGGGCCGGGAGCGGCGGTTTAGGGGTTAACAGATTTCTTAGAGTTACGGCAGGGTCCGAGAGTGGCGGTTTAGGGGTTAAAATGTTTAATATAGGTGGCGGCGGTGTAGGGGGGGCAGATTAGGGGTGCTTAGACTCGGGGTACATGTTAGGGTGTTAGGTGTACACACTTCCCATAGGAATGAATGGGATGTCAGGCAGCAGCGAACTTGAACTTTCGCTATGGTCTGACTCCCATTGATTCCTATGGGATCCGCCACCTCCAGGGCGGCGGTTTGAAAACCAGGTACGTTGGGCCGTAAAAGTGCCGAGCGTACCTGCTGGGAGTTTGATAACTCCCAAAAGTAGTCAGATTGTGCCGAACTTGCGTTTGGAACATCTGGAGTGACGTAAGAATCGATCTGTGTCGGACTGAGTCCGGCGGATCGATGCTTAAGTCACCAGATTCTACTTTTGCCGGTGTGTAGGCCTTGATAACTAAGGCGAATCAGCCTCGCCTCAAATACGCTGCGGAATTCCAGCGTATTTGAGGTTGACGGCTTGATAACTAGGGGCCAATATCAGAACAAAGTTTAAACTTGATATTGAAATATTAACTAGTTTGTGACCGATCCCTATGGGTTTTATCCCTGCTATTCAGGTCAGCTTAGGGTGAGGACTTGTGGTTCTCTATGATAAGAGGGTTATACTGGGACACTAGAATAATACGCAGAGTTTTCTATCAGTAGCAGAATGATGTAACATGTAACTGTGAATAAAACATTACTTATACTAAATTGCTTAAAAAGATTTTAATAATTTGATTTGTTTGTTGGGCTCAAAAAAGAAAAAATTTTGTTGCACAAGCAGAAGCTAAATCAGCAATTTAGTAAAAATATATGTTTTATTGCAGGGCTCAACAAACCCAGGAGCTAGGGAGCTACTGGCTTCTAGAATTTAACCTTTGGTCCCTAACTTTCTGGGTTATTCTCCATATATCTATATAGAAATACCAATGCCTGGCTCCTAAATATTCTTACTGACTCCTACATTCGACCCGTTTTATTCAATCAGTTACATATGACAAAACAATATTATTCAGATACAGGGTATCTTATTTTTCTTTACTGAAGAATACGTTCTGAACATTAACGTACTGGACAGCCGCATAAACTGCTGCTCACTTGCAGTTTGTTTATATAGAAGAATGGCATATATGCTTATTAGGACTATTTCTGTGTGAATTTTGTCACTTATGAATAAAAACAAAATTTATGCTTACCAGATAAATGACTTTCATTCCTGGTAGGGAGAGTCCACAACTTCATTCATATCTGTTGGGAGTATCAACACCTGACCACCAGGAGGAAGAAAAGACACCCCAGCCAAAAGCTATAAATACCCCTCCAACTTCCCCATCCATCCAGTCATTCGGCTGAGGGAATGAGGAAAAGCAGGAGAAACAATAGGATGTAGAGGTATCAGAAGAAAAAAATCAAAAAGGAAGTCGCCAAAAAACAATTACGGACGGGGTCGTGGACTCTCCCTGCCAGGAAGGAAAGGAATTTATCTGGTAAGCATAAATTTTGTTTTTTTTCACACTACTAATACTACTATTTTTTTTCAGTAACGTGGTTCAAACATTAGACAAAGCCAGAAACTTAATGATTGAATATTTGTTATGCCAAAAAAATATGCACAGTGCATTATTAATAAAAAGATGTCAACAAGTAGAATTAAACACAAGCAGTTTTAAAATAAAAAGGAGAATTAACAGAAACCCTTATACTTTACTAGTCTTGGTATCTGTGCCGGAGAGTTTGGCAGGAAAAGATGGTCCCTCACTATATACTATATAGCCTCCCATGTAAGAATGAACATGCCAAAACACAAAATATTATACCTCTTTCCAGGGTATCAAATGTCTTGAAAAAAGAAGCAGCAGGTGACGGCAAAAAATCTTGAATTTATTAGTAATAAGACAGGTAAATTGGCGAAGTTTCGTGTATTATCCCTTATTCATGCCATGCCAAACAAACAACTGATACATCCTTATATACCTATACACCTCTAGGTGGCGATAAAGAGTAATTAACCCTTTCTAAACACAATATTTACAATGATTCACCACTATACACCACTAGATGGTGATAAAGAGACTACGCTCTTTTTTTAAAAAATGTAACAATTCAATACTAAATCTCATATTAGACAGGTAGCTACATTACAGCATGTAACAGTTAAATATTTTCAATATTACTTTAAAACATTTTCATGTATTTCATAAAATATATATAATATTCAGATCATTTATCCATATGTACAACATAGCAAGTTAAGTTTTTATAGAAAAATGGATAGATCCCAATCCTTATTCATACCTTTAGGAGAAAGGGTACCTAACTCATGAATCCAGAAAGATTCTTTTTGCTTCAGCAGTAATTCCCTATCACCACCTCTGCGTGGTAATGCAACGTGGTCAATGATTTTAAATTTAAGCTGACTAATTGAATGACCACTGGTTAAAAAATGGTATGCTAGAGGGGCTTTTAAATTTTTAGTGCGGATATTACTTTTGTGTTCAATTATACGATCTCTCGCACTGTGAGTCGATTCACCGATATATAGACCCTCCCACATGGGCAATTAACCATATATATGATGAAAGTAGTGAGACAGGTAAAATACTGCTTTATGTTGTATTTTTTCCCAATATCGGGATGATAAAAAGTAGAACCTTTAGTCATGTTGCTACAAGAAAAACTAGTGAAGGCTGATATAGGCCCAAAAATTAAATCTAATATAGGATATATTTCATGTAAAAAGAATGGTTGTTTTCCTTGCCTGAGCTGTTCCTGTTGTAGCAACATGACTAAAGGTTCTACTTTTTATCATCCCCATATTGGGAAAAAATACAACATAAAGGGTTATTTTACCTGTCTCACTACTTTCATCATATATATGGTTAATTGCCCATGTGGGAGGGTCTATATCGGTGAATTGACTCGCAGTGCGAGAGACCGTATAATTGAACACAAAAACATATATTATGCTTACCTGATAAATTTATTTCTCTTGTAGTGTATCCAGTCCACGGATCATCCATTACTTGTGGGATATTCTCCTTCCCAACAGGAAGTTGCAAGAGGATCACCCACAGCAGAGCTGCTATATAGCTCCTCCCCTCACTGCCATATCCAGTCATTCGACCGAAACAAGCCGAGAAAGGAGAAACCATAGGGTGCAGTGGTGACTGTAGTTTAATTAAAATTTAGACCTGCCTGAAAAGGACAGGGCGGGCCGTGGACTGGATACACTACAAGAGAAATAAATTTATCAGGTAAGCATAAATTATTTTTTCTCTTGTTAAGTGTATCCAGTCCACGGATCATCCATTACTTGTGGGATACCAATACCAAAGCTAAAGTACACGGATGATGGGAGGGACAAGGCAGGAACTTAAACGGAAGGAACCACTGCCTGTAGAACCTTTCTCCCAAAAACAGCCTCCGAAGAAGCAAAAGTATCAAATTTGAAAAATTTGGAAAAAGTATGAAGGGAAGACCAAGTTGCAGCCTTGCATAGGCTAAACGGATTATACTCCGAAGCCAAAAAGAAAGAGAGGTTGCCGAGGCCTTCTGACCTCTCCTCTGTCCAGAGTAAACAACAAACAGGTTAGATGTTTGGCGAAAATCTTTAGTAGTCTGTAAGTAAAACTTCAAGGCACGGACTACGTCTAGATTATGCAAAAGACGTTCCTTCTTTGAAGAAGGATTAGGACATAATGATGGAACAACAATCTCTTGATTGATATTCTTGTTAGAAACCACCTTAGGTAAAAACCCAGGTTTTGTACGCAGAACAACTTTATCTGAATGAAAGATCAGATAAGGAGAATCACAATGTAAGGCAGATAACTCTGAGACTCTTCGAGCCGAGGAAATAGCCATCAGAAAAAGAACTTTCCATGAAAGAAGTTTGATATCAATAGAATGAAGGGGTTCAAATGGAACCCCTTGAAGAACTTTAAGAACCAAGTTTAAGCTCCATGGAGGAGCAACAGGTTTAAACACAGGCTTAATTCTAACTAAAGCCTGACAAAATGCCTGAACGTCTGGAACTTCTGCCAGACGCTTGTGTAAAAGAATAGACAGAACAGAAATCTGTCCCTTTAAAGAACTAGCTGATAATCCTTTGTCCAAACCCTCTTGGAGGAAGGACAATATCCTAGGAATCCTAACCCTACTCCATGAGTAATTCTTGGATTCACCCAAATGAAGATATTTACGCCATATCTTGTGGTAAATTTTTCTGGTGACAGGCTTTCGTGCCTGTATTAAGGTATCAATTACTGACTCGGAGAAGCCACGCTTTGATAGGATCAAGCGTTCAATCTCCATGCAGTCAGTCTCAGAGAAAGTAGATTCGGATGATTGAAAGGACCTTGTATTAGAAGGTCTTGTCTCAGAGGCAGAGTCCATGGTGGAAAGGATGACATGTCCACTAGGTCTGCATACCAGGTCCTGCGTGGCCACGCAGGCGCTATCAATATCACCGATGCTCTTTCCTGTTTGATTTTGGCAATCAGACGAGGGAGCAGAGGAAACGGTGGAAACACATAAGCCAGGTTGAAGAACCAAGGCGCTGCTAGAGCATCTATCAGT
This sequence comes from Bombina bombina, assembly GCF_027579735.1. Lineage (NCBI taxonomy): Eukaryota > Metazoa > Chordata > Amphibia > Anura > Bombinatoridae > Bombina > Bombina bombina. The sequence continues at coordinate 1,223,923,821 of NC_069502.1, forward strand.
GCCGCTTCTGGGTCCCTGGACCTGGATCCGTAACAAGGAAGCTTGGCGTTCTGGCGAGACGCCATGAGATCCAATTCTGGTTTGCCCCAACGGAGAACCAATTGAGCAAACACCTCCGGATGGAGTTCCCATTCCCCCGGATGAAAAGTCTGACGACTTAGAAAATCCGCCTCCCAGTTCTCTACACCTGGGATATGGATCGCTGACAGGTGGCAAGAGTGAGTCTCTGCCCAGCGAATTATCTTGGAGACTTCTGACATCGCTAGGGAACTGGTTCCCCCTTGATGGTTGATGTAAGCCACAGTTGTGATGTTGTCCGACTGAAATCTGATGAACCTCAGTGTTGCTAGCTGAGGCCAAGCCAGAAGAGCATTGAATATTGCTCATAACTCCAGAATATTTATTGGGAGAAGTTTCTCCTCCTGAGTCTATGAACCCTGAGCCTTCAGGGAGTTCCAGACTGCACCCCAACCTAGAAGGCTGGCATCTGTTGTTACAATTGTCCAATCTGGTCTGCGAAAGGTCATACCCTTGGACAGATGGGCCCCAGATAACCACCAGAGAAGAGAATCTCTGGTTTCCTGATCCAGATTTAGTAGAGGGGACAAATCTGTGTAATCCCCATTCCACTGACTGAGCATGCATAATTGCAGAGGTCTGAGATGCAGGCGCGCGAATGGCACTATGTCCATCGCCGCTACCATTAAGCCGATCCATGCACTGAGCCACCGTGGGGCGCGGAATGGAGTGAAGAACACGGCAAGAATTTAGAAGTTTTGATAACCTGGACTCTGTCAGGTAAATTTTCATTTCTACAGAATCTATTAGAGTCCCTAGGAAGGAAACCCTCGTGAGAGGAGATAGAGAACTCTTTTCTTCGTTCACTTTCCACCCATGCGACCTCAGGAATGCCAGAACTATCTCTGTATGAGATTTGGCAATTTGAAAGCTTGACGCCTGTATCAGGATATCGTCCAGGTAAGGAGCCACCGCTATGCCTCGCGGTCTTAGGACCGCCAGAAGTGAGCCCAGAACCTTTGTAAAAATTCTTGGGGCTGTAGCCAACCCGAATGAAAGAGCTACAAATTGGTAATGCCTGTCTAGAAAGGCAAACCTCAGGAACTGATGATGATTCTTGTGAATCGGAATGTGAAGGTAGGCATCCTTTAAGTGTTTTAATATTGTTTATGTTTTAATGTGTGCTCTATTTGGTAGCAGCTGATTGGTTGGGATCACACTACTAATCAAGTGGACCCATCCCACTATCACCTGTTTAATATCAATTAATTAAGTTTAGGGTATATTTTAGCAAGTGTTCAGTAAATATTTTATGAAGCCTGATGAAACAGCCATTGGCTGAGAAACGCGTTGCCTGTGATTTTATAATTTTTAATAAAGTCATTTTTAATATTTGAACACTTGCTGCATCTTTGTTCTGGGATATATTGTTTATCCTTCTCCTGAGGAACATCTCCCTCTGGCTCACTGTGGGATCCATCTACTTTTCTGAATCCACTTGGATGTCTGGCCACAAGTCTGTTGGGTGACTGAATTAATCCCTTCATGCCTCTATAGCATCACAAGAGGTGCTTTATTCATTGTGAGTACCACTCCTCTCTTTGCTTGTATTTACATCTTTGTACCAACAATACTAGGCCATATAGGCACCTGTGTCTCCTTTCTGATTATACAGATATCAGTTCCAGTGCAGGAAGTTGGTCTTCTGGGTGACTGAATAGATCCCAGACCGCATTTTTAGCACTAATTGAGGTGCTCTACTAAATGTGAGTTTACTCATTACTTTAAGTTCTACTAGTTCCGGACCAAACAATATTGGGCCATGTGGCGCTTCTGTTTTTTCTTTTCATAGATTGCTGTTCCTGGATCCTGGCCTGGATCATCACAGATAGCTGCCTCCTTCCTCAATAGAGACTATCACTTTATTGTCACTTTGTTTGTCTATATATATCATTTGTATTACTTTGTATCACATTGCTATTGGTTTACACTGACTAATATTGCACATTGTATGATATATTACTTTGTATCATAATTTATTCTGGTGAACACTGTATATTGTTTGATATATTTCTTTATATCAATTTTGCTAACATTATCTAATAATTTTAGATTAATATATTATTATTCGGTTATATCTCCATACTCACACTTAGGGCGCCCCCTCACTTTTTTTCTTTTTTTCTTTGATCCTTTAAGTCCACTGTGGTCATGTACTGACCCTCTTGGATCATGGGTAAAATGGTTCGAATAGTTTCCATCTTGAATGACGGAACTCTGAGGAATTTGTTTAGGATCTTTAAATCCAAAATTGGTCTGAAGGTTCCCTCTTTTTTGGGAACCACAAACAGATTTGAATAAAACCCCTGTCCTTGTTCCATCCACGGAACTGGATGGATCACTCCCATTACAAGGAGATCTTGTACGCAGCTTAGGAATGCCTCTTTCTTTATCTGGTTTGCAGATAATCTTGAAAGGTGAAATCTCCCTTGTGGAGGAGAAGCTTTGAAGTCCAGAAGATATCCCTGAGATATGATCTCCAACGACCAGGGATCCTGAACATCTCTTGCCCACGCCTGGGCGAAGAGAGAGAGTCTGCCCCCTACTAGATCCGTTGTCGGATAGGTGGCCACTCCTTCATGCTGTCTTAGAGGCAGCAGCAGGCTTTCTGGCCTGCTTGCCCTTGTTCCAGGACTGGTTAGGTTTTCAGGCCTGTTTGGATTGAGCAAAAGTTCTCTCTTGTTTTGAAGCAGAGGAAGTTGATGCTGCACCTGCCTTGAAATTTCGAAAGGCACGAAAATGAGACTGTTTGGCCTTTGATTTGGCCCTGTCCTGAGGAAGGGTATGACCCTTACCTCCAGTAATGTCAGCAATAATTTCTTTCAAACCAGGCCCGAATAAGGTCTGCCCCTTGAAAGGAATGTTGAGTAATTTAGACTTTGAAGTCACATCAGCTGACCAGGATTTGAGCCATAGTGCCCTACGCGCCTGGCTGGCGAATCCAGAATTCTTAGCCGTTCGTTTAGTCAAATGAACAATGGCATCAGAAACAAATGAGTTAGCTAGCTTAAGAGTTCTAAGCTTGTCAACAATTTCAGTCAATGGAGCTGTATGGATTGCCTCTTCCAGGGCCTCAAACCAGAATGCCGCCGCAGCAGAGGCAATCCATACAGATTTGGCAGGCGCAATGCATGCAAGGGGCTGTAAAATAAAACCTTGTTGAACAAACATTTTCTTAAGGTAACCCTCTAATTTTTTATCCATTGGATCTGAAAAAGCACAACTGTCCTCAACCGGGATAGTGGTACGCTTTGCTAAAGTAGAAACTGCTTCCTCCACCTTAGGGACAGTCTGCCATAAGTCCCGTGTAGTGGCATCTATTGGAAACATTTTTCTAAATATAGGAGGTGGGGAAAAGGGCACACCGGGCCTATCCCACTCCTTACTAATAATTTCTGTAAGCCTTTTAGGTATTGGAAAAACATCAGTACTCACCGGCACTGCATAGTATTTATCCAGCCTACACAATTTCTCTGGCACTGCAATTCTGTCACAGTCATTCAGAGCAGCTAATACCTCCCCAAGCAATACACAGAGGTTCTCAAGCTTAAATTTAAAATTAGAAATCTCTGAATCAGGTCTCCCCGATTCAGAGACGTCACCCACAGACTGAAGCTCTCCGTCCTCAGGTTCTGCATATTGTGACGCAGTATCAGACATGGCTCTTACAGCATCTACGCGCTCTGTATCTCGTCTAACCCCAGAGCTATCGTGCTTACCTCTCAATTCAGGCAATCTGGATAATACCTCTGACAAGGTATTATTCATGATTGCAGCCATGTCCCGCAAAGTAATCGCTATGGGCGTCCCTGATGTACTTGGCGCCATATTAGCGTGCGTCCCTTGAGCGGGAGGCGAAGGGTCCGACACGTGGGGAGAGTTAGTCGGCATAACTTCCCCCTCGACAGACCCCTCTGGTGACAATTCTTTTATAGATAAAGACTGATCTTTACTGTTTAAGGTGAAATCAATACATTTAGTACACATTCTCCTATGGGGCTCCACCATGGCTTTTAAACATAATGAACAAGTATCCTCTGTTTCAGACATGTTTGTACAGACTAGCAATGAGACTAGCAAGCTTGGAAAACACTTTAAAGCAAGTTAACAAGCAATATAAAAAAAACGTTACTGTGCCTTTAAGAGAAACAAATTTTGACAAAATTTGAAATAACAGTGAAAAAAAGGCAGTTACACTAACAAAAAATTTTACAGTGTATGTAACAAGTCAGCAGAGCATTGCACCCACTTGCAAATGGATGATTAACCCCTTAATAACAAAAACAGAATAATAAATGACAAAAACGTTTTTTAAACACAGTCACAACAACTGCCACAGTCTACTGTGATTGTTACCCTCCTCAAACACGACTTTGAAGCCTTTTGAGCCCTTCAGAGATGTCCTGTGTCATGCAGAGGGAAGCTGAATGTCTCTGTCAGTATTTTTATCTGCACAGAAAAGCACTAAAATAGGCCCTTCCCACTCATATTGCAACAGTGGAAAGCCTGTTACTAGGCAAAAATCAAGCCAGCCATGTGGAAAAAAACTAGGCCCCAATAAGTTTTGTCACCAAACATATATAAAAACGATTAACATGCCAGGAAACGTTTTATATTACACTTTTATAAGAGTATGTATCTCTGTTAATAAGCCTGATACCAGTCGCTATCACTGCATTTAAGGCTTAACTTACATTAATCTGGTATCAGCAGCATTTTTCTAGCAAATTCCATCCCTAGAAATATGTTAACTGCACATACCTTATTACAGGAAAACCTGTACGCTATTCCCCTCTGAAGTTACCTCACTCCTCAGAATATGTGAGAACAGCAATGGATCTTAGTTACTTCTGCTAAGATCATAGAAATCACAGGCAGATTCTTATTCTAATGCTGCCTGAGATGAAACAGTACACTCCGGTACCATTTAAAAATAACAAACTTTTGATTGAAGTTAAAAAACTAACTATAATACACCACTCTCCTCTTACTACGTCCATCTTTGTTGAGAGTTGCAAGAGAATTACTGGATATGGCAGTGAGGGGAGGAGCTATATAGCAGCTGGTATTACGAGTCAGGCAGGTACAGGTGTACTGCTCGCTTTTTTTTCTGCGATTTTAGCATACCACAAATCCCCTTACGTCAATTGCGTATCCTATCTTTTTAATGGGATTTGCCTAACGCCGGTATTACGATTGCTGTAAAAGGTGAGCGGTAGACCCTCTCCTGTCCAGACTCCTACCGCATTTAAAAGTCAGTATTTAAGAGTTTTATGGGCTAACGCCGTAACATAAAACTCTTAATTAAAGGGACATAATACTCATATGCTAAATCACTTGAAACTGATGCAGTATAACTGTAAAAAGCTGACAGGAAAATATCACCTGAGCATCTCTATGTAAAAAAGGAAGATATTTTACCTCACAATCTCCTCAGCTCAGCAGAGTAAGTTCTGTGTAAAAAGTTATACTCAGCTGCTCCCAGCTGCAGGTAAAAAAATTAAAAAAATGAAGAAATGAACAGCAGCCAATCAGCATCAGCAGTGCTGAGGTCATGAACTCTTTTACTGTGATCTCATGAGATTTGACTTAACTCTCATGAGATTTCATAGTAAGCTTCCTTTACCTGATTGGCGAAATAATATGAGAGTGCACGATGCTAGTCCCTTCAGATGTCCCAGGACAAACACACTAAAATGCTGCTTAGAAATCCTTTACAATGGGAGGTGGCTACTGAGGAACTTTTGAGGTAAAATATCTTTCTTTTTTACATAGAGATGTTCAAGTGATATTTTCTAATCAGCTTTCTACAGCTATGCTGCATCACTTTCAAGTGTTTAAACATTTGGGTATTATGGCCCTTTAACTAAAGTGCTAAAAGTACACTAACACCCATAAACTACCAATTAACCCCTAAACCGAGCCCCCCTCCCCCACATCGCAAACACTTAACTAAAATGTTTAACCCCTAATCTGCCGACCGGACATCGCCGCCACTTTAATAAATATATTAACCCCTAAACCGCCGCACTCCCGCCTAGCAAACACTTGTTAAATTTTATTAACCCCTAGTCTGCCGTCCCTAACATCGCCGACACCTACCTACATTTATTAACCCCTAATCTGTCACCCCCAACGCCGACGCTACTATATTAAATGTATTAACCCCTAAATCTAACCCTAACCCTAACACCCCCCTAACTTAAATATAATTTAAAAAATATATAAATAAAATTACTACAATTAAATTATTCCTATTTCAAACTAAATACTTACCTGTAAAATAAACCCTAAGCTAGCTACAATATAACTTATAGTTACATTGTAGCCATCTTAGGGTTTATTTTTATTTTACAGGCAAGTTTGCCAACGCCGGCTTGCAGAAAACTCGTAATACCAGCGTTGTCTTAAGTGAGCACCGCACAGCCTTACCGACAAAAACTCGTAATCTAGCCGTATGTTTCTGAAGCATTATTTTTTTTATAAAAGCACTAATTTACAGGGCTGGCTGTCCTATCAATGACCCCAGTGTAGTTCCTGGCTTGAGGCTCTGTATTCCATCATGCCCCATCTGAAAGGTTGGGGTAATAAAATTACTATTTAGACAATAAAGTTCTCTTCTTGGGCATCTTACAAGCTATTTATGAGGGGTTTGGTTGATCAAAGGAAAAACCATAAACACAGCAACCCAGTTCTTCTTGGAAAAACAAATGTTTTTAGCACTACAGAAAATAAACCCCTTAGAATCTCAATCATGAGGTATTCATGACACTGATGAATAAAGGGAGGGACAAAAAACAAAAGGAGGCTAACCCTAAACTGAGGGCACTACAGCCTGTAACACCTTTCTCCCAAAAGCCACTTCAGCTGAAGCGAAAACATCAAATTTGAAAATTTTGAAAAAGTATGTAAGGAGGACCATGTAGCTGCCTTACAAATCTGATCCATAAAGGCTTTGTTCTTAAAAGCCCAGGAGGAAGCAACAGCCCTAGTAGAATGAGCCGTAATCCTCTCAGGAGGCTGCTGTCCCGCTGTCTCATAAGCTAAGCGGATGACACTCCTCAACCAAAAGACAATGAAGTAGCAGTAGCCTTCTGGCCCTTGCCAGAGTAAAGAATAAATAAGGATGAGGACTGCCTAAAGTCCATAGTAGCTTGAATGTAAAATTTTAAAGCACGAACCACATCCAGATTATGAAGTAAACATTCTTTAGGGGAGGAAAGTTTAGGACAAAAAGATGGAACAACGATTTCCTGATTAATGTTATGATCTGAGACTACCTTGGGTAGAAAACCTAACATTGTATGTAAAACCGCGTTATCAGCATGAAATATAAGATAAGGGGGGTCACATTGTAGAGCAGAAATCTCAGAAACTCTGCATGCCGAAGCAATAGCTAACAAAAACAGAATTTATGTTTACCTGATAAATTACTTTCTCCAACGGTGTGTCCGGTCCACGGCGTCATCCTTACTTGTGGGATATTCTCTTCCCCAACAGGAAATGGCAAAGAGCCCAGCAAAGCTGGTCACATGATCCCTCCTAGGCTCCGCCTACCCCAGTCATTCGACCGACGTTAAGGAGGAATATTTGCATAGGAGAAACCATATGAAACCGTGGTGACTGTAGTTAAAGAAAATAAATTATCAGACCTGATTAAAAAACCAGGGCGGGCCGTGGACCGGACACACCGTTGGAGAAAGTAATTTATCAGGTAAACATAAATTCTGTTTTCTCCAACATAGGTGTGTCCGGTCCACGGCGTCATCCTTACTTGTGGGAACCAATACCAAAGCTTTAGGACACGGATGATGGGAGGGAGCAAATCAGGTCACCTAGATGGAAGGCACCACGGCTTGCAAAACCTTTCTCCCAAAAATAGCCTCAGAAGAAGCAAAAGTATCAAACTTGTAAAATTTGGTAAAAGTGTGCAGTGAAGACCAAGTCGCTGCCCTACATATCTGATCAACAGAAGCCTCGTTCTTGAAGGCCCATGTGGAAGCCACAGCCCTAGTGGAATGAGCTGTGATTCTTTCGGGAGGCTGCCGTCCGGCAGTCTCGTAAGCCAATCTGATGATGCTTTTAATCCAAAAAGAGAGAGAGGTAGAAGTTGCTTTTTGACCTCTCCTTTTACCAGAATAAACAACAAACAAGGAAGATGTTTGTCTAAAATCCTTTGTAGCATCTAAATAGAATTTTAGAGCGCGAACAACATCCAAATTGTGCAACAAACGTTCCTTCTTCGAAACTGGTTTCGGACACAGAGAAGGTACGATAATCTCCTGGTTAATGTTTTTGTTAGAAACAACTTTTGGAAGAAAACCAGGTTTAGTACGTAAAACCACCTTATCTGCATGGAACACCAGATAAGGAGGAGAACACTGCAGAGCAGATAATTCTGAAACTCTTCTAGCAGAAGAAATTGCAACCAAAAACAAAACTTTCCAAGATAATAACTTAATATCAACGGAATGTAAGGGTTCAAACGGAACCCCCTGAAGAACTGAAAGAACTAAGTTGAGACTCCAAGGAGGAGTCAAAGGTTTGTAAACAGGCTTGATTCTAACCAGAGCCTGAACAAAGGCTTGAACATCTGGCACAGCTGCCAGCTTTTTGTGAAGTAACACAGACAAGGCAGAAATCTGTCCCTTCAGGGAACTTGCAGATAATCCTTTTTCCAATCCTTCTTGAAGGAAGGATAGAATCTTAGGAATCTTAACCTTGTCCCAAGGGAATCCTTTAGATTCACACCAACAGATATATTTTTTCCAAATTTTGTGGTAAATCTTTCTAGTTACAGGCTTTCTGGCCTGAACAAGAGTATTGATAACAGAATCTGAGAACCCTCGCTTCAATAAGATCAAGCGTTCAATCTCCAAGCAGTCAGCTGGAGTGAGACCAGATTCGGATGTTCGAACGGACCTTGAACAAGAAGGTCTCGTCTCAAAGGTAGCTTCCATGGTGGAGCCGATGACATATTCACCAGATCTGCATACCAAGTCCTGCGTGGCCACGCAGGAGCTATCAAGATCACCGACGCCCTTTCCTGATTGATCCTGGCTACCAGCCTGGGGATGAGAGGAAACGGCGGGAATACATAAGCTAGTTTGAAGGTCCAAGGTGCTACTAGTGCATCCACTAGAGCCGCCTTGGGATCCCTGGATCTGGACCCGTAGCAAGGAACTTTGAAGTTCTGACGAGAGGCCATCAGATCCATGTCTGGAATGCCCCACAGTTGAGTGACTTGGGCAAAGATTTCCGGATGGAGTTCCCACTCCCCCGGATGCAATGTCTGACGACTCAGAAAATCCGCTTCCCAATTTTCCACTCCTGGGATGTGGATAGCAGACAGGTGGCAGGAGTGAGACTCCGCCCATAGAATGATTTTGGTCACTTCTTCCATCGCCAGGGAACTCCTTGTTCCCCCCCCGATGGTTGATGTACGCAACAGTTGTCATGTTGTCTGATTGAAACCGTATGAACTTGGCCCTCGCTAGCTGAGGCCAAGCCTTGAGAGCATTGAATATCGCTCTCAGTTCCAGAATATTTATCGGTAGAAGAGATTCTTCCCGAGACCAAAGACCCTGAGCTTTCAGGGATCCCCAGACCGCGCCCCAGCCCATCAGACTGGCGTCGGTCGTGACAATGACCCACTCTGGTCTGCGGAAGGTCATCCCTTGTGACAGGTTGTCCAGGGACAGCCACCAACGGAGTGAGTCTCTGGTCCTCTGATTTACTTGTATCCTCGGAGACAAGTTTGTATAGTCCCCATTCCACTGACTGAGCATGCACAGTTGTAATGGTCTTAGATGAATGCGCGCAAAAGGAACTATGTCCATTGCCGCTACCATCAAACCTATCACTTCCATGCACTGCGCTATGGAAGGAAGAGGAACGGAATGAAGTATCCGACAAGAGTCTAGAAGTTTTGTTTTTCTGGCCTCTGTCAGAAAAATCCTCATTTCTAAGGAGTCTATTATTGTCCCCAAGAAGGGAACCCTTGTTGACGGAGATAGAGAACTCTTTTCCACGTTCACTTTCCATCCGTGAGATCTGAGAAAGGCCAGGACAATGTCCGTGTGAGCCTTTGCTTGAGGAAGGGACGACGCTTGAATCAGAATGTCGTCCAAGTAAGGTACTACAGCAATGCCCCTTGGTCTTAGCACAGCTAGAAGGGACCCTAGTACCTTTGTGAAAATCCTTGGAGCAGTGGCTAATCCGAAAAGAAGCGCCACGAACTGGTAATGCTTGTCCAGGAATGCGAACCTTAGGAACCGATGATGTTCCTTGTGGATAGGAATATGTAGATACGCATCCTTTAAATCCACCGTGGTCATGAATTGACCTTCCTGGATGGAAGGAAGAATTGTTCGAATGGTTTCCATTTTGAACGATGGAACCTTGAGAAACTTGTTTAAGATCTTGAGATCTAAGATTGGTCTGAACGTTCCCTCTTTTTTGGGAACTATGAACAGATTGGAGTAGAACCCCATCCCTTGTTCTCCTAATGGAACAGGATGAATCACTCCCATTTTTAACAGGTCTTCTACACAACGTAAGAATGCCTGTCTTTTTATGTGGTCTGAAGACAACTGAGACCTGTGGAACCTCCCCCTTGGGGGAAGCCCCTTGAATTCCAGAAGATAACCTTGGGAGACTATTTCTAGCGCCCAAGGATCCAGAACATCTCTTGCCCAAGCCCGAGCGAAGAGAGAGAGTCTGCCCCCCACCAGATCCGGTCCCGGATCGGGGGCCAACATTTCATGCTGTCTTGGTAGCAGTGGCAGGTTTCTTGGCCTGCTTTCCCTTGTTCCAGCCTTGCATTGGTCTCCAAGCTGGCTTGGCTTGAGAAGTATTACCCTCTTGCTTAGAGGACGTAGCACTTTGGGCTGGTCCGTTTCTACGAAAGGGACGAAAATTAGGTTTATTTTTGGCCTTGAAAGGCCGATCCTGAGGAAGGGCATGGCCCTTACCCCCAGTGATATCAGAGATAATCTCTTTCAAGTCAGGGCCAAACAGCGTTTTCCCCTTGAAAGGAATGTTAAGTAGCTTGTTCTTGGAAGACGCATCAGCTGACCAAGATTTCAACCAAAGCGCTCTGCGCGCCACAATAGCAAACCCAGAATTCTTAGCCGCTAACCTAGCCAATTGCAAAGTGGCGTCTAGGGTGAAAGAATTAGCCAATTTGAGAGCATTGATTCTGTCCATAATCTCCTCATAAGGAGGAGAATCACTATCGACCGCCTTTACCAGCTCATCGAACCAGAAACACGCGGCTGTAGCGACAGGGACAATGCATGAAATTGGTTGTAGAAGGTAACCCTGCTGAACAAACATCTTTTTAAGTAAACCTTCTAATTTTTTATCCATAGGATCTTTGAAAGCACAACTATCTTCTATGGGTATAGTGGTGCGTTTGTTTAAAGTGGAAACCGCTCCCTCGACCTTGGGGACTGTCTGCCATAAGTCCTTTCTGGGGTCGACCATAGGAAACAATTTTTTTAAATATGGGGGGAGGGACGAAAGGAATACCGGGCCTTTCCCATTCTTTATTTACAATGTCCGCCACCCGCTTGGGTATAGGAAAAGCTTCTGGGAGCCCCGGGACCTCTAGGAACTTGTCCATTTACATAGTTTCTCTGGGATGACCAACTTGTCACAATCATCCAGAGTGGATAATACCTCCTTAAGCAGAATGCGGAGATGTTCCAACTTAAATTTAAACGTAATCACATCAGGTTCAGCTTGTTGAGAAATGTTCCCTGAATCAGTAATTTCTCCCTCAGACAAAACCTCCCTGGCCCCATCAGACTGGTTTAGGGGCCCTTCAGAACCATTATTATCAGCGTCGTCATGCTCTTCAGTATCTAAAACAGAGCAGTCGCGCTTACGCTGATAAGTGTGCATTTTGGCTAAATGTTTTTGACAGAATTATCCATTACAGCCGTTAATTGTTGCATAGTAAGGAGTATTGGCGCGCTAGATGTACTAGGGGCCTCCTGAGTGGGCAAGACTCGTGTAGACGAAGGAGGGAATGATGCAGTACCATGCTTACTCCCCTCACTTGAGGAATCATCTTGGGCATCATTGTCATTGTCACATAAATCCCATTTATTTAAATGAGAAGGAACTCTGGCTTCCCCACATTCAGAACACAGTCTATCTGGTAGTTCAGACATGTTAAACAGGCATAAACTTGATAACAAAGTACAAAAAACGTTTTAAAATAAAACCGTTACTGTCACTTTAAATTTTAAACTGAACACACTTTATTACTGCAATTGCGAAAAAATATGAAGGAATTGTTCAAAATTCACCAAAATTTCACCACAGTGTCTTAAAGCCTTAAAAGTATTGCACCCCAAATTTGGAAGCTTTAACCCTTAAAATAACGGAACCGGAGCCGTTTTTAACTTTAACCCCTTTACAGTCCCTGGTGTCTGCTTTGCTGAGACCCAACCAAGCCCAAAGGGGAATACGATACCAAATGACGCCTTCAGAAAGTCTTTTCTATGTATCAGAGCTCCTCACACATGCGACTGCATGTCATGCCTCTCAAAAACAAGTGCGCAACACCGGCGCGAAAATGAGGCTCTGCCTATGATTTGGGAAAGCCCCTAAAGAGAAAGGTGTCTAAAAAAATGCCTGCTGATATAAACTTATCAAAATACCCAGATTAAATGATTCCTCAAGGCTAAATATGTGTTAATAATGAATCGATTTAGCCCAGAAAAAGTCTACAGTCTTAATAAGCCCTTGTGAAGCCCTTATTTACAATCTTAATAAACATGGCTTACCGGATCCCATAGGGAAAATGACAGCTTCCAGCATTACATCGTCTTGTTAGAATGTGTCATACCTCAAGCAGCAAGAGACTGCTCACTGTTCCCCCAACTGAAGTTAATTCCTCTCAACAGTCCTGTGTGGAACAGCCATGGATTTTAGTAACGGTTGCTAAAATCATTTTCCTCATACAAACAGAAATCTTCATCTCTTTTCTGTTTCTGAGTAAATAGTACATACCAGCACTATTTTAAAATAACAAACTCTTGATTGAATAATAAAAACTACAGTTAAACACTAAAAAACTCTAAGCCATCTCCGTGGAGATGTTGCCTGTACAACGGTAAAGAGAATGACTGGGGTAGGCGGAGCCTAGGAGGGATCATGTGACCAGCTTTGCTGGGCTCTTTGCCATTTCCTGTTGGGGAAGAGAATATCCCACAAGTAAGGATGACGCCGTGGACCGGACACACCTATGTTGGAGAAAACAGAACCTTCCAAGACAAAAGCTTGAGGTCAACAGAATGCATGGACTCAAATGGAGCCTGTTGTAAAACTCTAAGAACAAGATTGAGGCTCCAAGGAGGAGCAACATTTCTGAATACTGTTCTGATTCGAACCAGGGCCTTAACAAAGGACTGAACATACGGGAGATTAACCAATCTCATATGTGTTATGTGATATGTAGCAAAACAGATGGGGACGATATCTGACCCTTCAGGGATCTAGTGGATAATCCCTTATCCAATCCCTCTTGGAGGAAGGATAAAAGAACAGAAACCTTCACCTTGTGCCAAGGAACCCCACCATTCCTCGCACCAATGAAGATAGGTCAGCCAAACCTTATGGTAAATACGCCTCGTGACAGGTTTCCGAGCCTGGATTAAGGTATCTATGACCTTTTCTAAAAAATCCCTCTTTAGGCTAAAACTAGACATTCAAGAGCCACGCAGTCAAGCGTAGAGAGTCTAGGTTCTGATGCAGAAATGGACCCTGCATTAGAAGATCCTTCCGGTAAGGTAACCTCCAGGGAGGGGAGGAGGGCATTTTACTAGATCTGCAAACAAGGTCATTTGAGGCCATGAAGGAGTTATTAGGATTACTCTGGCCCGCTCCTGTTTGATGCTAGCTACTACACAAGGCAGTAGAGCCAATGGAGGAAAAAGGATATATGAATCTGAACCTCCAGGGTACCGCTAACACGTCTACCAACTGTGCTTGAGGATCTCTCCATCTCGACCCGTACCTGGGTAGTTTGGTATTGAGACGAGATGCCATGAGATCTATCTCTGGGCACCCCCATCTGAGGGTTATCTGTGAAAAACACCTCAGGGTGGAGGAACCACTCTCCCGGGTGAAAGGATTCTCTGCTGAGAAAGTCGGCTTCCCAGTTCTCCACCCCCAGAATATGGATCGCTAAGAGACAACAGTTGTGGGTCTCTGCCCACTAAAGGATTTGGGACACCTTGTTCATCGCTAATGAACTTCTTGTGCCTCCCTGATGGTTGATGTACGCAACCGAGGTAATATTTTCCGACTGAAATCTGATATGCTGGGCAGAACTGAGCTAGGGCAGTTCTAGAATATTTATCAGAAGAGAAGACTTTTCTCAGGACCAAGTACCCTGGGCCATCTTGGAACCCTAGATTGCTCCCCAGCCTGAAAGTCTTTCATCCGCAGTCACAACCTCCCAGGAAAGTCTCAAGAAGCACATTCCTAGAGACAGATGATCATAACAGAGCCACGAAGAGAGAGATTCTCTTATCAGGTTGTCTAACACAATCTGCTGAGACGGGTTTAAGTTATATCTGTTCCATTGTCTGAGCATGCATAGTTGTAGATATCTGAGATGGAAGCGAGCAAAAGGAATAATGTCCATTGAAGACACTATTAGACCTATCACTTCCATACACTGAGCCACCGAAGGAATTGAGGTGGAATGCAGGGAACGGCAAGCCAAAGCTAGCTTGGAACGTCTCTGATCGGTCAGAAAGATCCTCATGGAAACTGAGTCAATGATTGTACCCAGAAAGACTACCCTGGTACAAGGAATCAGACAACTCTTTTCTAGATTTATCATCCACCCATGAGTCCGAAGGAGACTCAGTAGTGATTCTGAATGAGCTCTTGCCAAGGGAAAAAAGGGAGCCTGAACCAAGATATCGTCCAGATAGGGAGCTACCGCAATACCTTGAGATCTGGCCACAGCTATAAGAGCACCCAGAATCTTTGAAAAAATTCTGGGAGCAGTAGCTAACCCAAATGGAAGTGAAATCCCTGTGGATCGGGACATGGAGGTAAGCATCCTTTAAGTCTATCGTGGTCATGTACTGTCCCTCCTGGATAAAGGGAAGGATGTACCTGAAAGTCTCCATCTTGAAGGATAGAATTCTAAGAAATTTGTTTAGACACTTCAAGTACAGTATAGGGCAATAAGTTTGCTCCTTTTTGGGAACTACGAAGAGATTTAAATAAAATAATAGTACCCTTTGAGAGGCAGGTACTGGGACTATTACCCCTACGAAGGACAGGTCCCGAACACAATCTAGAAAGGCAACTCTCTTCTCTGTCCTTGAAGGCTAGACAATATAAATCTTCCTCTGGGAGGGCAAAATTTAAATCCTATTGTGTATCCTTGGGACACTATGTCTAACACCCAAGGATCCTGAACATCCTGTTTCCAGACATCTGAGAAAAGAGCCAATCTGCCCCCTACCTGATCCGATCCTGGATCTAGGGCCACCCCTTCATGCTTCTTGGCCTGTTTGAATTTGTTCCAAGACTGAGGAGGCTTCCAGGTACCCTTAGTTTGTTCAGGCTTGGAGGCTCAGATAGAGAAGGCAATTTTTTTTTTTTCAATTTTATTTATATCCAACAATGAATACAATCATACATATTTCACATCTTGACGCCACGCAGGGCGGAGCATTGTATAATGTGCAAAAGGGTGGATAAGACCCAGACAGAGTTGTGCTGATGTAGAGATTTCAACTTTCAATTACAGATTCAGTGGTTACCTTTTGCGGGATAATTGCATACAACGTTGGGATTTTTATTTTAAAACCTACCAAAACTAAACTAAAACAACAAAAAAACTAAACTAAAATAAAACAAAACATAACCCCCACCTTCTCCCACTAAAAACATGTATATATATATATATATATATATATATATATATACACATATATATATATATATATATATATATATATATATATATATATATATATATATATATATATATATATATATATAGGGAGTGCAGAATTATTAGGCAAGTTGTATTTTTGAGGATTAATTTTATTATTGAACAACAACCATGTTCTCAATGAACCCAAAAAACTCATTAATATCAAAGCTGAATAGTTTTGGAAGTAGTTTTTAGTTTGTTTTTAGTTATAGCTATTTTAGGGGGATATCTGTGTGTGCAGGTAACTATTACTGTGCATAATTATTAGGCAACTTAACAAAAACAAATATATACCCATTTCAATTATTTATTTTTACCAGTGAAACCAATATAACATCTCAACATTCACAAATATACATTTCTGACATTCAAAAACAAAACAAAAACAAATCAGTGACCAATATAGCCACCTTTCTTTGCAAGGACACTCAAAAGCCTGCCATCCATGGATTCTGTCAGTGTTTTGATCTGTTCACCATCAACATTGCGTGCAGCAGCAACCACAGCCTCCCAGACACTGTTCAGAGAGGTGTACTGTTTTCTCTCCTTGTAAATCTCACATTTGATGGACCACAGGTTCTCAATGGGGTTCAGATCAGGTGAACAAGAAGGCCATGTCATTAGATTTTCTTCTTTTATACCCTTTCTTGCCAGCCACGCTGTGGAGTACTTGGACGCGTGTGATGGAGCATTGTCCTGCATGAAAATCATGTTTTTCTTGAAGGATGCAGACTTCTTCCTGTACCACGGCTTGAAGAAGGTGTCTTCCAGAAACTGGCAGTAGGACTGGGAGTTGAGCTTGACTCCATCCTCAACCCGAAAAGGCCCCACAAGCTCATCTTTGATGATACCAGCCCAAACCAGTACTCCACCTCCACCTTGCTGGCGTCTGAGTCGGACTGGAGCTCTCTGCCCTTTACCAATCCAGCCACGGGCCCATCCATCTGGCCCATCAAGACTCACTCTCATTTCATCAGTCCATAAAACCTTAGAAAAATCAGTCTTGAGATATTTCTTGGCCCAGTCTTGACGTTTCAGCTTGTGTGTCTTGTTCAGTGGTGGTCGTCTTTCAGCCTTTCTTACCTTGGCCATGTCTCTGAGTATTGCACACCTTGTGCTTTTGGGCACTCCAGTGATGTTGCAGCTCTGAAATATGGCCAAACTGGTGGCAAGTGGCATCTTGGCAGCTGCACGCTTGACTTTTCTCAGTTCATGGGCAGTTATTTTACGCCTTGGTTTTTCCACACGCTTCTTGCGACCCTGTTGACTATTTTGAATGAAACGCTTGATTGTTTGATGATCACGCTTCAGAAGCTTTGCAATTTTAAGAGTGCTGCATCCCTCTGCAAGATATCTCACTATTTTTGACTTTTCTGAGCCTGTCAAGTCCTTCTTTTGACCCATTTTGCCAAAGGAAAGGAAGTTGCCTAATAATTAGGCACACCTGATATAGGGTGTTGATGTCATTAGACCACACCCCTTCTCATTACAGAGATCCACATCACCTAATATGCTTAATTGGTAGTTGGCTTTCGAGCCTATACAGCTTGGAGTAAGACAACATGCATAAAGAGGATGATGAGGTCAAAATACTCATTTGCCTAATAATTCTGCACTCCCTGTATATATATATATATATATAGAGCACCCTGTGAAGCGAGTGAATAGTATATCCTCATAACTAGAGTTTCAGTGCCGTAAAGAATGATAATATTGCGCAAGTTTTAGTCGACCTGAAATACACTGTAACCTGTATAGTTGCAGCCAGGAGAGACATCTAGATGGGCTGATCCCACAGTCCTAAAAGTGCTTGCATACATAAATACTGTGCAAAGATATTGATTGATAACCAACTCTTTTGAGTAGGGCCTGAAATCAGGGCTGATAGTAGTAAGTACGGTGTAGAGGAGATAAACATGGAGTCAATGTAGGAGTTAGCCAGGTATATGCCTCCAAGTTATAATGCGGTATTGGGGGAGAAACAGCGAGGACCCTTCCCTGACCAGGAGCTTTGTGTCAATTCAAAAGGGGATTTTGTTAGGATTAGAAACCGTATTGTATAAATACTGTATGGGCACTGTATAGGTAAAAAGTCTTTTAGGAGACTTAAATATATGGATATGCTCAAAGTGGGGCGGTGACGGTTTAACTAGCCCTTGTTATTGTCAGTAGCAAAATGGCTGCTGCAGAGATTAGGTATATGATATGTAAACAATTAAATAAAAATAGTTCAAAATTGTACAGGGTCTAAATTTACAACAAATATTGCAATAAAAGCATGTGGTAGATAACAAATGAAAATATAAGACAAGGATTTCAAGAATATGAGCAGTACTGGCCAGTTCCTAATTATATTGCCAAGGATTTTTCACCGTTTGCCCCCTAAACTCTCTAATTTTAAACTTAATTAAACTAAGCCTAAATCAAACTAACAAAAAGTAACAAAACTTAAAACAAACAGACAAATAAACAGGACATAAGTACAAAGATCCCCTCTGAGTGTAGTAGTAATTTTACATAAAAGCAGACAGCTTTTACTGCATAAAATGGTTCAGAGCGTGATACGTCTAAATGCTGCCTGTGTGAGATGCTCAGAAATATTAACAGCATCAATAACAAACATTATGGAAATTACACAGTGAGCTCAAAAGCGGACAGCTATCAAGGCTGAAAGAATATAACAAAATCATGGCTATCAAACACTTATACCCCAGTTGAGTAGCCAAAGCACCCCTAGGATAGTAATGACAATGAAGATACCTGTAGCTGAATTATTTAAATAAAGTGATCTGGTTTAGACAAGGCCAAATAGTATGATGGAATAAAATAAAATAACTAGCTAACCAGACCAACACACAACATCAACCATATATTGTACCAGTCACACATTTTTCCCCGCTGTAGATCAGTTTTGAGAGGGGATCATGAATAATGATGTGTGAGATAGTCCGGGAGAGAGATATCAGCCGATGCCTCTTGCTGTGCGGGTGAATCCGGGTACTCCCGAGGAACAACAGTCAGGCAGCCAGCTTGCTCCACGGACAGAACAGCATAGGAGAGGTAATCCACCTGACAACTGCAAGCGCTGGGGGGGAAACATAGCCACGCCTCTTGTAAATGCAGGGAGCCCAAGTGATGTTGCGGTAAGGGGCCGCCGCAGGCCAAGACTTGAGGGTTGCGGGGCATCCGAAGGACTGTCATCAATTCTGGGGGCCAAATTCCCAACCTGTGCAATGGATCAGTCCTGCAGCGGCTCAGATATAGGTAATGATTCCATGCCCTGCCTCTCAGTGCTCAGAGTTAGGTCCTCTGCTGGGGTGTCTAATCTACAGGCTCCACGGAGCCTCTCCGGTTTCGTAGCAGCCATAGCGGGTGAGTGCAGAGCCTGTTCCGTACGGCAAGACAGAGATCCCTCGGCCAAGTCTGAGAAAAGGATTGCTGGGTCGTCAGATGCAGCGGACCCTTGTAGGATTTGTAGTGGGTGGGTGTTGCGGGTCTCGCACTGAGAAGCAAACTTGCTCATTCACAGAGTCAAGTAGGCCCCTCCAGTTAATTGAATCGCTTTGTGTAAAGTTTTAAAGCTGAAGGATAAGTGATCAAATATAGGCAGGAAAGTTGTGAGTAACTGTGCGGTGACATAGTTTTCTGCCTCCACCGGGGAGGAAACTAGCAAATACGATTCTATGAGAATTACTATGTACAGTGTGGCGCTTAAGGACACGCCACTATGCCAAACGGCTTTTTATTTTTAATATGACCTCCGTGGGAGAGAAGATGATAGTTTCTCTATCCGCCTTGATTCTCGGACACGTAGCTGTCAAGAGATATGCAGATGGCAATGGGTTCGGGCTGCTTAAGGGTTTTCTTTCTCCAGGGTTCTCGGAGCTTCAGAGGAATGCAGCCATCTTGGAACGCCACCCACCGGAAGTCTAGAGCATGCAATTTTAAGCAACTTTCTAATTTACTCCTATTATCAAATTTTCTTCATTCTCTTGGTATCTTTATTTTAAAAGCAAGAATGTAAGTTAAGATGCTGGCCCATTTTTGGTTAACAGCCTGGGTTGTTCTTGCTGATTGGTGGATAAATTCACCCACCAATAAACAAGGGCTGTCCAGGGTCTTGAACAAAAAAAATAGCTTAGATGCCTTCTTTTTCAAATAAAGATAGCAAGAGAACGAAGAAAAATTGATAAAAGGAGTAAATTAGAAAGTTGCTTAAAATTGCATGCTCTATCTGAATCACAAACGAAAAAAATTGGGTTCAGTGTCCCTTTAAGATGAACATCTTGCCCAACTTACTATATTTATTTTGAGTGCTACCGATCATCCTCTACATGGATTTCTGAGAGGCAAAAAACAAGCTAGAATCCATTTTCAGGTCTTAACGCGTCAGACAGCTGGGGGGGGGGGGGGGGGTGATTATCAAATTTACTTGATTACTACCCCGCTGCTAGGATAGCCCAGATTTCCTTATGTGGTCGGAAAGATGAGAATGTATTGTGGGCCAATTTAGAATCTAGGATTGGAGATATTAATTCACCTGAAGATATCATATGGAGTGAGGATTCTGGAAGGGAGACATTTAATCAATGTTCTCAAATAACTAGACTTTCAATTCAACAGTGGCAATCTCATATTAAAAACCCAGCTATCTTCCCTATAAATTCCCTGAAGATTCCCTTAAAATATCTGTTACATACAGGGGCGGAGCCAAGCCGTGCAGGAACATGGCCGCACACTAGGAGAGCTCCGTGTCAGCCTACACTCTCAACTTTAATTAAACGGACAGGGGACAGTCCCAGTAATTAAAAATTGATACCGGTGGGACTTATAAAGGTCTACAATCTGGATCCTAGCCTCCCGGACATTGCCCAGCAGCCACAATCAGCTACGACATCAGAGGCTTACCAGAGCGTCGCCATTTCGATATGACAGGAGTCACATACCTTCCTCACTATCTGCCACGTACCCGTAAAAATACTGTCAGCGGAGGACCATAGAACAGACTGCTTGTGTGTTCCTATTAACAGCACTTAAGGGAAGTTAATTCAGTGGAGGCCCAGACAGCCCGCTACTAGCCGACACTGGAGCCCACGTGGATGGGCCTAGATATCAGTAGCGCCGGACTCACCAGGTAATCGGCTCCACTGGGGTACTTGCTGAAATCGGCTTCAGGGCCAGAATTAACTGATTACTTTGGGTCCGAGGAAACTGCCATAATGAAGGGAGTAAAATGAAGAGGAAATAAAATAAAGGGGGTACTAGCACGCAATATGAATTTCGGCCTGAATATATTAAGCAGTAATCGATAATTTCCCTGCTCACACAGAACTGTACCCAAACCTATACCCGCGAAGGGTCAGTCTCTAAACCTCTTTTCTTTCATGTAATTGGCAAGAGTCCATGAGCTAGTGATGTATGGGATATACAATCCTACCAGGAGGGGCAAAGTTTCTCAAAACTCAAAATGCCTATAAATACACCGCTCACCACACCCACAATTCAGTTTTACAAACTTTGCCTCCTATGGAGGTGGTGAAGTAAGTTTGTGCTAAGATTTCTACGTTGATATGCGCTTCTCAGCATTTTGAAGCCCGATTCCTCTCAGAGTACAGTGAATGTCAGAGAGATGTGAAGGGAGTATCACCTATTGAATGCAATGGTTTTCCTCATGGGAGATCTATTTCATAGGTTCTCTGTTATCGGTCGTAGAGATTCATCTCCTACCTCCCTTTTTAGATCGACAATATACTCTCATTCCATTACCTCTACTGATAACCGTTTCAGTATTGGTTTGGCTATCTGCTATATGTGGATGGGTGTCTTTTGGTAGGTACGATTTCATTACTTAAGACACTCTCAGCTATGGTTTGGCACTTTATGTATTTATATAAAGTTCTAAATATATGTATTGTACTTATATTTGCCATGATTCAGGTTTTCAGTATATTTCCTTTTGCAGACATTTTTATATCTGGAAAATGCTTTTTTTTTTTTAGGGGAAATCTTTTTTTTATTTCTTACCTGGGGTATAGTCTCTTTTTCAATTGACTGTTTTTATAAATTTGCGGGCAGAATTAGGCTTGCGAGGGTGCAAAATGCCAAAGTTTATTGCGTCATTCTTGGCGCGAGATTTTTGTTGCCGCGAAGTTACGTTTGTTGACACAAATTCGTAATTTCCGGCATCTTAGTTGACGCCGAGTCCTTCACAAGGTTGCGTCATCTGTGATGCGAGTGTGTCATTTCCGGACGTTTTTGGTGCCAAAAAAGAAAATTTATGCTTACCTGATAAATTTATTTCTCTTGTGGTGTATCCAGTCCACGGGTTCATCCATTACTTGTGGGATACCAATACCAAAGCTTTAGGACACGGATGAAGGGAGGGACAAGGGAAGAGGACACCCACAGCAGAGCTGTCTATATAGCTCCTCCCCTAACTGCCACCCCCAGTCATTCGACCGAAGACAAGCAAGAAAAAAGGAGAAACTATAGGGTGCAGTGGTGACGGTAGTTTAAAAATAAAAAACACCTGCCTTAAAATGACAGGGCGGGCCGTGGACTGGATACACCACAAGAGAAATAAATTTATCAGGTAAGCATAAATTTTGTTTTCTCTTGTAAAGATGTATCCAGTCCACGGGTTCATCCATTACTTGTGGGATACCAATACCAAAGCTTTAGGACACGGATGAAGGGAGGGACAAGGCAGGCACTTAAACGGAAGGCACCACTGCCTGTAAGACCTTTCTCCCAAAAATAGCCTCCAAGGAAGCAAAAGTGTCAAATTTGTAGAAATTAGAAAAAAGTATGAAGCGAAGACCAAGTCGCCGCCTTACAAATCTGTTCAACAGAGGCCTCATTTTTAAAAGCCCATGTGGAAGCCACCGCTCTAGTGGAATGAACTGTAATTCTTTCAGGAGGCTGCTGGCCAGCAGCCTCATAAGCTAAGCGGATTATGCTTCTCAGCCTAAAAGAAAGAGAAGTTGCCGAAGCCTTTTGGCCTCACCTCTGTCCAGAGTAGACAACAAACAAAGCAGATGTTTGACGAAAATCCTTCGTAGCTTGTAAATAAAACTTTAAAGCACGAACCACATCAAGATTGTGTAAAAGACGTTCCTTCTTTGAGGAAGGATTAGGACATAATGAAGGAACAACAATCTCCTGATTGATGTTCTTATTAGATACTACCTTAGGAAGAAACCCAGGTTTGGTACGCAAAACTACCTTATCTGCATGGAAAATCAGATAAGGGAAATCACACTGTAAAGCAGATAACTCTGAAACTCTTCGAGCCGAGGAGATAGCTACTAGAAACAGAACTTTCCAAGATAAAAGTTTAATATCTATGGAATGCAGAGGTTCAAATGGAACCCCTTGAAGAACCTTAAGAACTAAATTTAAACTCCATGGTGGAGCAACAGGTTTAAACACAGGCTTAATTCTAACTAAAGCCTGACAAAACGCCTGAACATCTGGAACCTCAGCCAGACGTTTGTGCAAAAGAATAGACAGAGCAGAAATATGTCCCTTTAATGAACTAGTAGACAATCCTTTCTCCAATCCCTCTTGGAGAAAGGATAAGATTCTAGGAATCCTGATTTTACTCCATGAGTAACCCTTGGATTCACACCAATGAAGATATTTACACCAAATCTTATGATAGATTTTCCTGGTGACAGGCTTTCGAGCATGAATTAAGGTATCAATGACCGACTCGGAAAAACCACGCTTTGATAGAATCAAGCGTTCAATCTCCAAGCAGTCAGACGCAGAGAAATTAGATTTGGATGTTTGAAAGGACCTTGAAGTAGAAGGTCCTGCCTCAGCGGCAGAGTCCATGGTGGAAAGGATGACATGTCCACCAGATCTGCATACCAAGTCCTGCATGGCCACGCAGGAGCTATCAAAATCACTGAAGCTCTCTCCTGCTTGATCTTGGCAATCAGACGAGGGAGCAGAGGAAACGGTGGAAACACATAAGCCAGGCTGAAGGACCAGGGCGCTGCTAGAGCATCTATCAGCGCTGCCTTGGGATCCCTGGACCTAGACCCGTAACGAGGAAGCTTGGCGTTCTGACGAGACGCCATGAGAACCAGTTCTGGTTTGCCCCAAAGTTGAATCAACTGGGCAAATACCTCCGGATGGAGCTCCCACTCGCCCGGATGAAAAGTCTGCCGACTTAAAAAATCTGCCTCCCAGTTCTCTACTCCTGGGATATGGATAGCTGAGAGATGGCAAGAGTGAACCTCTGCCCATAGAATTATCTTTGAAACCTCCAACATCGCCAGGGGGCTCTTTGTTCCCCCCCTGATGGTTGATATAGGCTACAGTCGTGATGTTGTCTGACTGAAATCTGATGAACCTGACCAAAGCTAGCTGAGGCCAAGCCTGAAGAGCATTGAATATCACTCTTAGTTCCAAAATGTTTATCAGAAGGAGGGCTTCCTCCCGAGTCCATGAACCCTGAGCCTTCAGGGAGTTCCAGACTGCGCCCCAGCCCAGAAGGCTGGCATCTGTTGTCACTATAGTCCATTCTGGCCTGCGGAAGCTCATTCCCCTGGACAGATGGAGCCGAGATAGCCACCAGAGAAGAGAATCTCTGGTCTCTTGATCCAGATTTAGCAGAGGGGACAAATCTGTGTAATCCCCATTCCACTGATTGAGCATGCAAAGTTGCAGTGGTCTGAGATGTAGGCGGGCAAACGGAACTATGTCCATTGCCGCTACCATTAAGTAGATTACTTCCGTACACTGAGCCACTGACGGCTGAGAAGTGGAATAAAGAGCACGGTAGGAAGTTAGAAGCCTTGACAACCTGACCTCTGTCAGAAAAATCTTCATTTCTACTGAATCTATCAGAGTTCCTAGGAAGGAAACTCTTGTGAGAGGGGAGAGAGAACTCTTTTCTTTGTTCACCTTCCACCCGTGAGACCTCAGAAAGGCCAGAACAATGTCCGTATGGGACTTGGCGATTTGAATTCGACGCCTGTATCAGAATGTCGTCTAGGTAAGGAGCCACCGCTATGCCCCGTGGCCTTAGAACCGCCAGTAGGGACCCTAGAACCTTCGTAAAGATTCTTGGTGCCGTGGCTAACCCGAAGGGAAGAGCCACAAACTGGTAATGCCTGTCTAGGAAGGCAAACCTGAGAAACCGATGATGATCTCTGTGTATCGGAATGTGGAGATAAGCATCCTTTAAGTCCACGGTAGTAATATATTGACCCTCCTGGATCATAGGTAGGATGGTTCGAATAGTCTAAATCTTGAAGGATGGGACCCTGAGAAATTTGTTTAGGATCTTGAGATCCAAGATTGGTCTGAAAGTTCCCTCTTTTTTTGGGAACTATAAACAGATTTGAATAGATTCCTTGCCCCTGTTCCTCCCTTGGAACTGGGTGGATCACTCCCATGACCAGAAGGTCTTGAACACAACGTAAGAATGCCTCTCTCTTTATCTGGTTTGCAGATAAATGTGAGAGATGAAATCTCCCTTTTGGAGATGAGGCTTTGAAATCCAGAAGATATCCCTGGGAAACAATCTCCAGAGCCCAGGGATCCTGGACGTCTCTTGCCCAAGCCTGGGCAAAGAGAGAGTCTGCCCCCAACTAGATCCGGTCCCGGATCGGGGGCTACTCCTTCATGCTGTCTTAGAAGCAGCAGCATGTTTTTTGGCCTGCTTTCCCTTGCTCCAAGCCAGGTTAGGTCTCCAGACTGGCTTGGACTGGGCAAAATTTCCTTCTTGTTTTGCAGTAGAGGAAGTTGAAACTGCGCCACTCTTGAAGTTTCGAAAGGAACGAAAATTAGTCTGTTTGGTCCTTAATTTGTTGGACCTATCCTGGGGAAGGGCGTCACCTTTTTCTCCAGTAATATCAGAAATGATCTCCTTCAGTCCAGGCCAGAATAGGGTCTGCCCTTTGAAGGGGATGTTGAGAAGTTTAGACTTTGAAGTAACGTCAGCTGACCAGGATTTAAGCCATATAGACAAATGGTATCCACAGCACCAATTAGGTAAAAGAAAATACCTTTATTTTCACATTACATGCATGTAATGTGAAAATAAAGGTATTTTCTTTTACCTAATTGGTGCTGTGGATACCATTTGTCTATGTTGCTGTAAGGGTGGCAGTAACCCTTTCTCCACGGGCATCATACAGAACTAAAACCTGCTTTAAGGAACCAACAGGTGCTGTACTCATTTACTACTTTTGAGGATTTAAGCCATAGCGCCCTACGCGCCTGAATGGCAAAACCTGAATTCTTAGCCGTTAGCTTTGTTAAATGAAAAACGGCGTCAGAAATAAATGAATTGGCTAACTTAAGAGCTTTAAGCCTGTCTAGGATATCATCCAACGGGGTCTCCACCTGTAGAGCCTCTTCAAGAGACCCGAACCAGAAAGTCGCTGCAGCAGTGACTGGGGCAATGCATGCAAGAGGCTGGAGAATAAAACCTTGTTGTATAAAGATTTTCTTAAGGAAACCCTCTAATTTTTTATCCATTGGATCTAGGAAAGCACAACTGTCCTCGACGGGGATAGTTGTACGGTTAGCTAGGGTAGAGACTGCTCCCTCCACCTTAGGGACCGTCTGCCACGAGTCCCGTGTAGCGGCATCTATGGGAAACATCTTTTTAAAAGCAGGAGGGGGAGAGAACGGTACACCTGGTCTATCCCATTCCTTCGAAATAATTTCTGAAAACCTCTTAGGGATTGGAAAAACATCAGTGTAAACAGGCACTGCAAAGTATATGTCCATTTTACACAATTTCTCTGGGACTACAATGGTGTCACAGTCATCCAGAATTGCTAAAACCTCCCTGAGCAACAAGCGGAGGTGTTCAAGCTTAAATTTAATTGCTGTCATTTCAGAGTCAGACTGAAGTAACGTCTTCCCTGAATCAGAAATGTCAACCACAGCTAGAAGCTCTCCTGCTTCGGCTTCTGTACATTGTGAGGGTATATCAGACATAGCTACTAAAGCGTCAGAAAGCTCTGTATTTGTTCTAGCCCCAGAGCTGTCTCGCTTTCCTTGTAACCCTGGCAGTTTGGACAATACCTCTGTGAGGGTATGATTCATAACTGCCGCCATGTCTTGTAAGGTAAACGCATTGGACGCGCCAGATGTACTTGGCGTCACTTGCGCGGGAGATATAGGTTCTGACACATTGGGAGAGCTAGGTGGTTTAACCTCCCTTTTGTCAGTCTGAGAAACCTCTAGTGATATATCTTTAAAACCCATAATATGGTCTTTATAACTTATAGAAAGGTCAGTGCATTTGGCACACATTCTAAGAGGGGGTTCCACAATGGCTTCTAAACATAATGAACAAGGAGTTTCCTCTATGTCAGACATGTTTAACAGACTAGTAATGAGACCAGCAAGCTTGGAAAACACTTTAATAAATGTGAAAAAGCAATTAAACAAAAACGGTATTGTGCCTTTAAGAGAAAAAAACTACCACATAAACTGCAAAACAGTGATAAAAAGTAGTAAACTCTACGAAATGTTTACAGTGTGTATAAGAGACTAAAGCAGCATTGCACCCACTTGCAAATGGATGATTAACCCCTCAGGCCCCAAACCGGATTAGAAAAACGGTAAAACCGTTAAAAAACAGTCAAACACACTGCCACAGTCCTACCTGCCCTTAAACACGATTTTTGCAGGAAAAAAACCTCTATAGTGGTCCTAGATGCCAGAGGACTCCTTTAGGGAAGCTGGATGTCTCAGTCTGAATATCAACTGCACATAAAGTGCACGAAAATAGGCCCCTCCCACCATGCACTCAATGTCAGAGGGCCTTAAAAAAGTACTCCTAGGAGTGATCTAACAAGCAATGTGGAAAACTAGGCCCCAAATAAAGATTTATCACCCTCAGAGAAAAAAGTTTTTTCTATAAAACATGCAAACGTTTTTACAGTAATATGAGTATTAACATGAATATTACCCTTTTTTGCAAGCATGATCCCAGTTGCTGTTAAATCACTGTATCAGGCTTACCTCAAATATACCAGGCACTGTCAGCATTTTCTAGACCTTATAATCTCTCTAGAAAAAAATATACTGAACATACCTCAAAGCAGGCAATCTGCAGACCGTCCCCCCAACTGAAGTTTTCTTTCCATACTCTTCAGTTATGTGTGAGAACAGCAATGGACCTTAGCTACAAACCGCTAAGATCATCAAACCTCCAGGCAGAATTCTTCTTCCAATTTCTGCCTGAGACTAAAACAGTACAACGCCGGTACCGTTTAAAAATAACAAACTTTTGATTGAAGGTAAAAACTACACTAAGTCACCACATATCTCTTGATACTTCCTTTCTTGTCGAGAGCTGCAAGAGAATGACTGGGGGTGGCAGTTAGGGGAGGAGCTATATAGACAGCTCTGCTGTGGGTGTCCTCTTGCAGCATCCTGTTGTGAAGGAGAATATCCCACAAGTAATGGATGAACCCGTGGACTGGATACACCTTTACAAGAGAAAATATTTTTCTGTTTGTTGTGCGTCATACTTGGCGCCAAATATTTTCATTATTTAGGACCCCATTCCTATATGCCTCTTTCCTTTTTTCTCTATCACAGGGCTATGCTGTTTGCATTTTTTCCCATTCCTGAAACTGCCATATAAGGAAATTGATCATTTTGCTTTATATGCTGTTTTTCTCTTACATTTGCAAGATGTCTCAATCTGATCCTGTCTCAGAAATCACTGTTGGAACCCTGCTGCCTGATAACAGTTCTACCAAAGCTAAGTGCATTTGATGTAAACTTGTGGAGGTTATACTTCCTGCTGTGGTTTGTAATAGTTGTCATGATAAACTTTTACATGCAAAGAATGTATCCATCAGTAGTAGTTCATTACCTGTTGCTGTCCCTTCAAC
This sequence comes from Bombina bombina, assembly GCF_027579735.1. Lineage (NCBI taxonomy): Eukaryota > Metazoa > Chordata > Amphibia > Anura > Bombinatoridae > Bombina > Bombina bombina. Next base: position 1,223,952,753 of record NC_069502.1, read on the forward strand.
ATCTAACGCACAATATATACCTGTAAATTTAAAATAATTTATTGCTGATTCTATTAAGAAGGCTTTGTCTGCCATCCTGCCTTCTAATAAACGTAAAAGGTCTTTTAAAACTTCTCATAAAGTTGATGAAATTTCAAATGACCGGCATCATGCCGAATTATCCTTCTCTGATGGGAATCTATCTGGTTCAGAAGATCCTGCCTCAGATATTGACACTGACAAATCTTCTTATTTATTTAATAAATTTATTTGGACGATATCTTGATACTTGCTCAGTCTTTACGTTCTGCAGAATCTCACACGAATCAACTAGTGTTGTTTCTTCAAAAACATAATTGGAGGATCAATTTACCAAAAAGTTCTTTGATTCCTCAGATAAGGGTAACCTTTTTAGGTTTCCAGATAGATTCAGTGTCCATGACTTTGTCTCTAACGGACAAGAGACGTTTGAAATTGGTTGCAGCCTGTCAGAACTTTCAGTCTTAGTCATTCCCTTCAGTAGTTATGTGCATGGAAGTTTTAGGTCTCATGACTGCAGCATCGAATGCAATGCCCTTTACTCGTTTTCATATGAGACCTCTCCAGCTTTGTATGCTGAACCAATGGTGCAGGGATTATACAAGGATATCACAATTAATAGCCTTAAATCCCAATGTTCAACTCTCTGACTATCTCTGACTTGGTGGTTAGATCACCATCGTATTGTTCTAGGGCAGAGCTTTCCAAACTTTTCATGTCGGTGACACACTTTTTAGACCTACATCATTTCGCGACACAGTAATTCAGTTGTACTGGCAAACAGGAGGTTAAACTAACTTGTTTTAAGAGATACGGACACATACATAAATAATATAATAACGAAATGTATTTACAAGTAACAGTACAACAGTAACAGTGCAAGAATTAAAAAAAAAGTTTAATAACACCAATAGTTACTTACTTACTATTTTAATGGGATGAACACAGTTTCTGAATATTTGGTGGAATATTAGACACTCGCATTTTTAAGCTTCCCCTTCCTATCCATATATCAAGAACAGGAACAGCAATGCACTACTGGGAGCTAGCTGCAAAAAAACCCACTGACTTCAGCTCAGCGTTTAAGCTGCCGCCCTCAGAGCTCGGTGAGCCCGATTGACTACTGCCCACGCTGCAAACACACTGCTGTCCCACTCACTGACTACACATGCAGCCACGATCCGATTGAGGAGACTACACGTGCAGTCAGGTGCCAATGTGCCATTAAAGCCGCCAATGGGAATAGTTTCAGTTCCCACTGAGCAGCAACAATAGGTTAAGATGATCTGTGACCCCCTAGGTATTAATCACGTGTCAACAATGTGATATGCGTAGCAGGCAGGTGGAAAGTCAGAAAACAAAAAAAAAAACATTTAAAAAAATTAAAATTTTAAAAAAATTGTGCTGAAGCAGGGACACACCTACACACTGCTGCCGACACACTAGTGTGTCCCGACACACAGTTTGGAAAGCACTGTTCTAGGGGCCTCTTTCGTTCGTCCAACCTGGACTGTGATCACAACAGATGCGAGTCTTTCAGGTTGGGGAGCTGTTTGGGGATCTCTGACAGCACAAGGGGTTTGGAAATCTCAAGAGGCGAGATTACGAATAAATATTTTGGAACTCTGTTTGATTCTCAGGGCTCTTCAGTTTTGGCCTCTGTTGAAGAGAGAACCGTTCATTTGTTTTCTGACAGACAATATCACAACTGTAGTATATGTCAATCATCAGGGTGGGACTCACAGTCCTCAAGCTATGAAAGAAGTATCTCACGTGTTTGGGTGGAACCCAGCTCCTGTCGAATTTCTGCGGTTCATATTCCAGGTATAGACAATTGGGAAGCGGATTATCTCAGTCGTCAGACTTTAAATCCGGGAGAGTTGTCTCTCCACCCAGATGTGTTCTCAAATTGTTCAGATGTGGGGTCTTCCAGAAATAGATCTGATGGCATCTCATCTAACCAAGAAACTTCCCAAGGACCTGTCCAGGTCCAAGGATCCTCAGGCGGAAGCAGTGGATGCGTTGACACTTCCTTGGTGTTATCAACCTGCTTATATTTTCCTGCCTCTAGTTCTTCTTCCAAGAGTGATCTCCAAAATCATCATGGAACAATCGTTTGTGTTGCTGGTGGCTCTGCATGGCCTCACAGGTTTTGGTATGCGGATCTTGTTTTGATGTCCAGTTGCCAACCTTGGCCACTTCCATTAAGACCGGACCTTCTGTCTCAAGGTCCGTTTTTCCATCAGGATCTCAAATCATTAAATTTGAAGGTATGGAAATTGAACGCCTAGTGCTTAGTCATAGAGGTTTCTCTGATTCAGTGATTAATACTATGTTACAGGCTTGTAAATCTGTTTCTAGAAAGATTTATTATCGAGTTTGGAAGACTTACATTTCATGGTGTTCCTCTCATAAATTCTCTTGGAATTCTTTTAGAATTCCTAGAATTTTACAGTTTTTTCAGGATGGTTTGGATAAAGGTTTGTCTGCAAGTTCCTTGAAAGGACAAATCTCTGCTCTTTCTGTTTTATTCTACAGAAAAATTGCTAAACTTCCTGATATTCACTGTTTTGTACAGGCTTTGGTTCGTATCAAGCCTGTCATTAAATCAATCTTTCCTCCTTGGAGTCTTTATTTGGTTTTGAAGGCTTTACAGGCTCCTCCGTTTGAGCCTATGCATTCTTTGGACATTAAACTACTTTCTTGGAAAGTGTTGTTCCTTTTGGCCATCTCTTCTGCTAGAAGAGTTTCTGAATTATCTGCTCTCTCTTGTGAATCTCCTTTTCCGATTTTTCATCAGGATAAGGCAGTTTTGCGGACTTTATTTAAATTCTTACCCAAGGTTGTGAATTCTAACAACATTAATAGAGAAATTGTTGTCCCTTCCTTGTGTCCTAATCCTAAGAATTCTTTGGAGAGATCTTAACATTCCTTTGGATGTGGTGAGAGCTCTGAAATATTATGTTGAAGCTACTAAATATTTCAGGAAGACTTCTAGTCTATTTGTTATCTTTTCTGGTTCCAGGAAAGGTCAGAAGGCTTCTGCCGTTTCTTTGGCATTGTGGTTAAAGCTTTTGATTCATCAAGCTTATTTGGAGTCGGGTAAAGCCCCACCTCAGAGAATTACAGCTCATTCTACTAGATCAGTTTCCACTTCTTGGGCTTTTAAGAATGAAGATTCAGTTGATCAGATTTGCAAAGCAGCAACTTGGTCTTCTTTGTATACATTTACTAAATTCTACCATTTTGATGTATTTGCTTCTTCGGAAACAGTTTTTGGTAGAAAAGTTCTTCAGGCAGCTGTTTCAGTTTGATTCTTCTGCTTAGGATTTAAGTTTTTCCTTTTATTTATGAGAATAAACTTATATTTGGGTTGTGGATTTATTTTTTTCAGCGAAATGGCTGTTTTTATGTTATCCCTCCCTCTCTAGTGACTCTTGCGTGGAGTTGGTATTGCTATCCCATACGTCACTAGCTCATGGACTCTTGCCAATTACATGAAAGAAAAAATATTTATGTAAGAACTTACAAGATAAATTAATTTCTTTCATATTGGCAAGAGTCTATGAGGCTCACCCCTTTTTTATGGAGGTTATGATTTTTTTGTATAACGCACAAGTATTTCCAAATTCCTTTGTTGATGCTTTTTCCTCCTTTCTTTATCACCCCACTACTTGGCTATTCGTTAAACTGAATTGTGGATGTGGTGAGGGGTGTATTTATAGGCATTTTGAGGTTTGGCGAACTTTACCCCTCCTGGTAGGATTATATATCCCATACGTCACTAGCTCATGGACTCTTGCCAATATGAAAGAAATTAATTTATTAGGTAAGTTCTTACATAAATTATGTTTTTATACTCGACATTCTGCTCACTTAAGGGCAATCATAATGACCCCAAAAAAGGGACAGAAAACAGATAAGTCCACAAATACACAACTACAAACCCCATCTGTCTCATCTTTTTTCAACACTTCTGATACCCCAAATAGCGCAGCTTCTGGGACGACTGAAATGTCGGCCGCAGCGTGCCCCTTAGAGCCGACATATAACCAGCAGGACCCCTGCAGGCCATACAGGTGAAGCTGGCGACATTGCCTTCAAAATCAGGCTTGGAGTCGTTAAAATCTTTCATAAAGGAGGAGATAGGAGACTTGAAAACGTTTTTAAAAGAGATGGGCTCCAGGATTGACTACTTGGAGGAGGGCCAGGACACTTTGAACAATCTTGTAAGCTCAACCACACAGCAACTCTATGGTCCAAATGCTACAAGATAAGGTATAGGACCTTGATAATCGAGGTTGTAGGAACAACCTGCGCATCCAAGGCATACCTGAGGATATCCTCCAAGACCAGTTAAAAAACTACCTCAAAGGTTTATTCCTCCACCTCTCACCAAACTCACCGCTTTTGCTTAATGAGGACATTGATAGAGCTCACAGGGCACTACGACCCCTACCCAAACCCCCAAAGCCACCACGAGATGTGGTTATCAGGTTTCTAAGCTTCACTGCCAAATATGACATCTGGCAAGCGGCTAGAGCTCACCAGTCTATTTCGTAACAAGGACACTCACTACAGATATACCAAGATCTCAGTCCCTACACGATCCAGAGGCGCAAGGAGATCAAATTTATCACAAGCACATTGCAAGAACATCGCATAAAATATTGCTGCGGCTTTCCCTTCAGTTTAATAATAACCCATAATGGGTCACAAATTGTCTATAGGGACTACAACGATCTCGATCAGCTCTCCAGATCTCTAAATTTAAAATTTACTCCGCCAACCAAGACTGTCATCAGCACCCCTCCAATCTCAATGGGCCCTGGTCCCTCGATCCCTAGAGAACAAAGACCTCAATGGCACAGAGTGCAATCGAAAGGAAGGAAGACAAGCTCTCTGACCAGGTGACGGCGAATTGCTGCATTGACAAGGCAACTTCCAATTACTTTTGTTTTAATCTACAATTGTTTTACTGATTGCTAGACTTTTGGTCACTTTTGGGCCAACCTTTGGTCTCAAGGTTGCATCAGAGTTCTTACTCCTCTCTTTTCGCCTCTTCCATCATACCTGCTTCTTCACGTAGAGGAGACACTGCTGTAATAGAGGAGAGAGGGGAGAACACGACCTGGTAGTATATTGTTTACTGTTGTGTTTAATGTTAACTATAGAACTGTTAATTTCGGGACAGTTGTAATTAAAAAGCATACAATGATGTATACTAGTTAAATTGCTCTTTTTCAAACCTTACGGCCTTAAAATCACATAGATGTTATTCTCTTAACCTTTTGTTGCATATACAGCTGGCTAATGTCCCTCATACGTAACATCTTGGATCCCTGTATAGAGTTCATGCCTATAATTACCTCAGGTAGACAATTTAAACAGCCACCTTGTAACAAGGCCTTTTAGGTTGCAAATCTGCCACAACACTTGACTATTAATAACCCTATAGAGTAGTAGCTGGCCCCACCCTTGCACCATGAAATGAGGCGCCGCCTATCTTCTGATGGCCAGATGGCTGGCTCTCTACCTGACCCTAATACCCCCCCTTCGACCAACAATTCGGATCTCCCTCCGAAAATTGTAGTAATGAATCACTGTCCCCCCTCTGTTTTGACTGTTATAACTGTTATAAAGCTAACACGAGAGTTAGTTAGGCTGGACCTCTTCCCCCCTAGTATGGTGTATTGTAAAATGTCTAATACACTTATTACAAATGTTAAGGTTTATATTATTTACCGCTTGCTTAAGTTTGTTTTTATGGTGTTTATATGTTTTGTTTTATGTTTTTCACAATGTCTCAGTCAAGTCTCAGATACAGTTCTCTCACACGTTAATGTGCATGGTATACTATCATCTGTCAGCTCCCAAACACACTTTCATACAACCTTATGGACAATAAACTGACAAGTATTAAGTTTATCTCCCACAATGTAAAAGGCCTTAATAGTCCCCAAAAAAGATTGATAGCCCTAAGAGATTATAAGAGAAGCAAGGGGGACATTTTATTCCTACAGGAGACCCACTTTAAAAGAGGGTACGAGCCTAAGGTTGCTCTTAAAAAATTCGGAGAGGTGTACCTCTCTTCCCACACTACTAAACACAATGGGGTGGGGATATTGGTGAATAAAAGGCTACCTTTCCGCAAGACCTCTATCCACAAGGATAAGGAGGGAAGATACATAATTGTTGTGGGATACCTATATCATAAACCCACGACCCTTGTGAATGTATATGCCCCTAATGTTGACCCTGCTCCCTTCTTCCTTCAATTCTGCAAAAAAAATTCTGGACGTCACTCAGGGTAGCTTGGTCCGGGGGGCGATTTCAATCTCGCATTTGGATTGCTCCACAGGCTCATCCTCAGTACCTAGCAAGACACTTAAGCAAATCAAACTGGCTCTCTCACAATTGGAGGTTCATGATACCTGGCGACTCCAACACCCTACTACGAAAGACTACACCAACCCCCATCACTCATACACAAGAATTGATTATTTATTTACTGATGTCACCAACTTATCATATATTACAAACACTGATATTTACCCTATAACCTGGTCTGACCACGCTAAAATCAGTTGTCAGCTTCAATGGCCCTCTTCATGCCCTTCTAATGCCAATTGGAAATTAGATGATTCCCTACTCAGGGGCCCCTTGACCTACCTCCATTTACAAAAATCTCTAATTGACAACTTCCAAACGACACTCCAGACAGAGACATACATCAAATCTGGAACGCACATAAATGTGTAATAAGAGGCGAGCTTATAGATCTCAAATCCGCCAAGCTTAAACAATAGAATTTATACCTTAACTCTCTCCTAGAAGACCTAGCTAAACTGCAGGATATACACAAAACATACCCCACAAATCCCTCACTAATAGAAAGTATCACACATAAGCGCAATCCGCTCCGCTTCGCTTCCTGAGGCTCAAAATAGGGCCCTAGTCCTCAGAAAGGTCTATTATGAAGGAGCTAACAAACAAGGGAAAATGCTGGCGCGGCAGCTTAAAAGAAGAACAAATAAGCAATTTATTATGGGAATACGCGGGGCATGTAGTGTTTTGGGGTCCTCCACTAATGACATTGCACTGGCCTTTAAGGACTATTACGATAAATTATACAACATAAGAAATGCATCAGGTGACCCAAACTCCGATGATATAACAGACTATTTTTCCAAATTAACCCTCCCCAAGCTTTCCAAAGAACAAAACACTGAACTAGACGCCCCATACTCTGAGGCGGAGCTTATAGAAGCCATCTCATCCCTCCCCTCGGGAAAGGCCCTGGGCCCCCGATGGGTTTGGGAATTCCTATTACTCACTATTCAAAGAGATACTAGCCCTGTACCATCTTAGATACTATCAGAGTATAGATGATAACAGAGCTTTCTCCGTGTCCGCGCTCCAAGCTCATATCTCTGTAATACTTAAGCCCAATAAACCCACAGACCTAATTTCCAATTATCTCCCGATTTCACTTATCAATTCAGATATAAAAATATTCGCTAAAATAATGACGACGACTAAATCAACTTCTCCCTAGCCTCATACATAATGACCAGGTCGGATTTGTCCCGGGCCGCGAGGCAAGAGATAACACCTTCCATAATATACACCTAATTTGGCATATCACTAATAAAAACATCCCATCTGTACTAATTTCAACGGATACCGAAAAGGTCTTTGAACGCGTCAACTGGACTTTGATGAGAGCGGCTCTAGAGACCTTTGGCTTTGGCTCAATTACCCTGAACCATATTTTTGCGCTCTATGCACCCCCTAGCACTCGCATCCTTGTTAATGGCACCCTGTCCCCCCCGATAGAAATAAAGAACGGCACCCATCAGGGATGCCCTCTTTCACCCCTACTCTTCACGCTGCTAGTTGAAACCTTAGCTTCCAAGATTAGGAATAACACAGAAATAACAGGTATCCCCCTGGGCCAAGATATATAGAAGATCTCTGTTTGCGGATGATATCCTTTTTACCCTGACTAACACAGAAAAATCAATCCACCCCACTCTTGACTGAACTCTCCACCTTTCATAACTTCAAATTTTTTTTGATAAACCAGAGCAAATCTGAAGTTTTGGGCTTCAACCTACCAAAGAGCACCGTTTTATCAATAAAAATAGCTGCCCTTTTAGGTGGTGCGATGGGGCAATGAAATACTTAGGTGTATACCTACTAAAACGCAACAGTAAATCGGCGCTATTAAACTCAGAATCTCTCAGAAAATGTCTCAAAAGATAATAACAATATCTATATCTATCTATCTATCTATCTATATATATATATATATAGCTTAGACGTATAACCTGTACTAATTCAGGCTGTGTTTGTTGCTAAAGAATATATCCATACATATATATTAGTGTAAAACAGAAATTTGCATACACAATATTAACAGAAAAATCAATCACCACATAAAATAAACATAAAACATAATATTACCAAATGAGGGTAAAAATGTCCATAAAAAGTCCATATGGTTTATATTAATTCAGTCTTAAATACCGATGCTGCCCTCATTCATTGGTTTTTCCAGCAACCAATGGAATAGCAGAACTAAGACAAAGCACATAGGAGAGGCGCAAAACGGATAAAGAATTTTAATAAATAGCAAACAGTATAACATATAAGCACTTACATCAAAGTTGAGAAAGTGCGTCCAGTATAAAAAGTTAAAAACTCTTGAAGAATATCGCTAGTTGTGTTCCGGAGCCCTCTGTCAGCTTACTCTTTCCAATGTAAAACTTCTGCCGACCACACGACGGGCTGGCGTCTGACGTCACCGCTGACAGGTGTCTGGAGCGTCCCCCAGGAAAACGGATATACAACAGCCTAAAATCACGATAGTCCCCAGAGTAACTAAGTAACGTGACACCTGTGTATCAACCCTACGCGTTTCATCCGGATCCCGGCCGGACTTTTTCAAGGGTACTATAAAAGTTCATGTAAACAGCTGATATGTGCTAGATCCTATGTTGACAATTTATATTCTTTGGACACAGCGCTCTCTGGTGGCACCGGTATACTCTTACACTTCTTATAACAGACTAAATGTAAAAACTGATTCCATCTAAAGTTTAAAAACATCTAAATTCATAATACACTAATAAGAAAAACAAAATACATATAAAAAACAATAATAATCATAATACAGATACAACCAATACCAAAAATTACACAATTACCTATATATATATATATATATATATATATATATATATATATATATATATATATATATATATATATATATATATATAATCTATTGGCAATAATAATAATCTACTAATCACTGATTATAGGCAAAGCTTTAATTATATGTATTCAAGATGTGTAATTAACATCTAATATACCAACCAGATTCTTTTGACAAGATATTCCAAGTAAATTACCTTCCAATTAAAACGGCAATTATCCGGGACCTATCCTCCAGGGGCTCAAAGAAACTTTCCTGGCTAGGACGTATAAACACTATAAAAATAAACATTTTCCCAAGACTTCTCTATATAATGGAAGCGATGCCAATCCCACTGCCTCCTAGATATCTGCCCCAAATGCAAAACTTAATCAGCTCTTTTGTATGGCAAAGGAAGCCACCCAGAATTAATAAGATCACAATGTCCCTACCAAGGACTCTTGACGGACTAGGTATATCAGATTTAGTGGCGTACAGAACCTCTATATTACTGCAGAGGATACTGGACTGTAGGGCGGGTGGGACGCAGAAGAGGTAGGTCCAATTGGAGGGACACAAACTCTGGCCTTCCACTTGCTAGTCTATACTGGAGACCTGACTCCCATGAGAAAATAAGAATGCTCGCTAACCCAATTACGAGAGAAACAGCCCTACAATGGGATCTAACTTCTAAACATTATCCCTGTCTCTCGTCCAACCCGGGCCCCTTGACTTCCCTACTCCACAACACTGACTTCTCCATTTCCCTTTAAGTCAACTCAAATACCCAAGACTCACTAGGTAAGGATATATCTGTTCACCACATAACTACTAATGAATTCATATGCACACAAGATTAACTTATTGACAAAGGGTATGACTGGGCAAGGAACTGGTTCTCCTATAGGAGATTACATAATTATATCACCACACATGTACATAGATATAACATGGTTCGACCACCCACTAAAATGGAGAAACTATACTTATCTGGTTCGCCGGTAAAACACTCCCTTTCCATTATCTACAAAATTATACTCCAGCCTCCTCCAGGCAACTTACCATATTCCATTGAGATGTGGGAGAGAGAGCTAGAAATATTTATTCTTACGCAAACAGCGGCCAATATATTTTTAAATACTAAAAAATCCTCTACCTCATCTTCCATCCTGGAAATTAACTACAAAATTCTACATTGCTGGTATTTAACCCCCGGAAAACTACACCGCCTATTTCCCAATACTAGCAATAGATGTTGGAGATGTGGACATGTGGGGAGTGGAATGGGACACGTGGTGGTGGTGCTCGTTAATGAATCACTTTTTGTATGATGTTATACGAGAGGTGGAACATATCCTGCAAATAACTATACCACCAGACCCCCAGATCTGGTTGCTAAATAAATCCACCCTCTAAACACCTTCTTCCCCTATTTCGGATATTTATCAATAGTGTCAAAATCCTAATAGCTAGAACATGGAAATCTAAAGACATCCCCTCATTAGCAATGTGGAGAGATAAAGTTACGGAGTTGTTGGAATTAGAGGAATACATCCGCATACAAAAGTGGTAATACAGAATGCTTCCCTATGCTACAAGCAATTTGGGACGAATATATTAAAAATCATGCATGCACTTCAAATGATGCCGCAAACTAGTGGGAGATAGTGCTGTTAGCTCCACTGCTCCACGTGCTATTGTTGAGATTTTTCTGTACCTACACACCCTATTAAAGATGACACACTGAGATAGGACACATACCACAAATTGATGTTCTTTACAGTTATACCCTGTAAGTGCATTTTTTGAGGTTTCAAAATTGATATTTGACACAAAATTGTTGCAATATATGCACAGATTCTCTTTCAATAAAAAAGAATTTAAATAAAAACATAATTTATGCTTACCTGATAAATGTATTTCTCTTGTAGTGTATCCAGTCCACGGATCATCCATTACTTGTGGGATATTCTCCTTCCCAACAGGAAGTTGCAAGAGGATCACCCACAGCAGAGCTGCTATATAGCTCCTCCCCTCACTGCCATATCCAGTCATTCGACCGAAACAAGACGAGAAAGGAGAAACCATAGGGTGCAGTGGTGACTGTAGTTTAATTAAAATTTAGACCTGCCTTAAAAGGACAGGGCGGGCCGTGGACTGGATACACTACAAGAGAAATAAATTTATCAGGTAAGCATAAATTATGTTTTCTCTTGTTAAGTGTATCCAGTCCACGGATCATCCATTACTTGTGGGATACCAATACCAAAGCTAAAGTACACGGATGATGGGAGGGACAAGGCAGGAACTTAAACGGAAGGAACCACTGCCTGTAGAACCTTTCTCCCAAAAACAGCCTCCGAAGAAGCAAAAGTGTCAAATTTGTAAAATTTTGAAAAGGTGTAAAGCGAAGACCAAGTTGCAGCCTTGCAAATCTGTTCAACAGAGGCCTCATTTTTAAAGGCCCAGGTGGAAGGCCCAGGTGGAAGCCACAGCTCTAGTAGAATAAGCTGTAATCCTTTCAGGGGGCTGCTGTCCAGCAGTCTCATAGGCTAAGCGTATTATGCTCCGAAGCCAAAAGGAGAGAGAGGTTGTCGAAGCTTTTTGACCTCTCCTCTGTCCAGAGTAAACGACAAACAGGGCAGATGTTTGACGAAAATCTTTAGTAGCCTGTAAGTAAAACTTCAAGGCACGGACTACGTCCAGATTATGCAAAAGACGTTCCTTCTTTGAAGAAGGATTAGGACACAATGATGGAACAACAATCTCTTGATTGATATTCCTGTTAGAAACCACCTTAGGTAAAAACCCAGGTTTGGTACGCAGAACTACCTTGTCTGAATGAAAAATCAGATAAGGAGAATCACAATGTAAGGCAGATAACTCAGAGACTCTGCGAGCCGAGGAAATAGCCATCAAAAACAGAACTTTCCAAGATAAAAGTTTAATATCAATGGAATGAAGGGGTTCAAACGGAACTCCCTGAAGAACTTTAAGAACCAAGTTTAAGCTCCACGGGGGAGCAACAGTTTTAAACACAGGCTTAATCCTAACCAAAGCCTGACAAAATGCCTGGACGTCTGGAACTTCTGCCAGACGCTTGTGCAAAAGAATAGACAGAGCAGAGATCTGTCCTTTTAAAGAACTAGCTGATAAGCCTTTGTCCAAACCCTCTTGGAGAAAGGACAATATCCTAGGAATCCTAACCTTACTCCATGAGTAACTCTTGGATTCACACCAATAAAGATATTTACGCCATATCTTATGGTAGATTTTCCTGGTGACAGGCTTCCGAGCCTGTATTAAGGTATTGTAACATATCTCAGCCTAATGTCACTATCCCTTTAAGAAATCCTTTTCTGACTGCTGCATTTGGGCAGTATTCACATTCAGCCTGCCTGCCTGATTAATCATTCATGCACCTGATTACCTCAGCCTCTTTTTAAGCCTTCTCAGGTCTAATGTGCCTTGCATTAACATTGAAGTTGTGATCCTGAACAGAGGTCTGTGACTGTTTCCTGCATGAACTTAGCAACTATTCCAAGATACAGCATTTCCTATTACCTATGCAAAATATCATCAAACCGCAAGTATCAAAAATATCTCCATTCTGTTTCCTGGACACAGCTACTTAACAATCTCTGAACTTTATTATAATTCAACTATGCTTTTGCTTACCATCACTCTCTAATTACAACAGCATCTTACTCAGAACTTTATAACTATTTCTCTGCTACAAGTTGTCATTGCTGAAATATCCTGCTGCAAATATGTTAACATATTCTGAACTCTGCATCTATGTGTTCAATTAAAAGCTTTCCTGTGATTCTCCAATATATGTTCAAACAGTAATTAATGCCTTAAAACTTAACTTTCACCTGTGCTGCTCTGCTAATTACTGACATACAGCTCATTATAATAATATGTACTGTGAACCTGCAATAGACCAAGTTTGCATCTAAATGCACAAACAGTAATTAATGCCTAAACTTGCAGCTTGTCTAAGTACCTGTGCAGCTGTGCTTTAACTCTGACATACAGCTTAATATAATATTATGTACTGTGAACCTGTAACAATCCTTAGTTTGCATCTAAGTGTCAAACTTTCACCAGATTACTCTGAAGCCTGAACATTCCACTTTGCTATATTTCTCTCTCATTGAATCCTGCAGTTACTTCTATTAACTAACTATAAGTCACAGTGAACTCAGAATATATTGTATACAAATGTTGCACTCTCCATTTATTCTACAATAACTTCTAGCAACTATGAATCACAGAATATCATCTATCCACGTCCAGGATACTCTTCCCCGGGTCAGGGGTCGGTGTCTTCAAATCCCTACCACTGCCCCGAGGGTCTGTTTCCTGAGCGCATGTACACCGGATCATGACAGAATGTTAATGCCTAAAAAAGGGATCCGCAGTGGTAGTGGATGCACCGACCCTCAAAGGAAAATAAAAAATTACAACATAACTCAGACCCAAGCAATCCCTAAAGGAAAAACAGAAGATTTTCAAACTTTAAAAAATTTAAAGACACAGTACTCCCATTCTAGACAATCCTCTACTCATGTTCGTGGTTACCATTTTGGTGAAACTGATCCTGAATCTGACTATGAAAATGAAGAGGATTTAACCATAGCTTCAGCAGAAAAAATTCAGGCTTTCAAAGATTTAAAGAGACAGAACCACTTTTCTAAAATGTCATCTGTTCCTCATGTTCGTGATTACCATTTTGGTGAAACTGATTCTGAATCTGACTATGAAAATGAAGAGAATGTATCCATCGATTCAGCAGAAAAAAATCAGATCTTTAAAGTTTTAAAGAGACAGAACCACTTTTCTAGAATTTCATCTGTTCCTCATGTTCGTGGTTTCCATTTTGGTGAAACTGATTCTGAGTCTGACTATGTAACTGAAGAGGATGCATTCATAGATTCAGCAGAAAAAATTCAGTCCTTTAAAGATTTAAAGAGACAGGACTACTGTTCCAGAATACCATCTACTCCTCTTGTTTGTGATTCCTATCCTGATGATACTGATTCTGAGTCTGTATATGTCAACAAGGAGGATGACTTCACAGATCCAGCTGAATTGGCATTAGACTGGTATGAGCGCAACTTTAATTCGCAACAAACTCAGACAAGACCTCAACCTATTTGCTATAATGACATCCTTGGTTGTTATATTTACAACATGGATGATACAGACAGCTCCCATCATGAAACCTCTCATGGAAATACTGATCTTCCTATTTCTGATATTACCATGGATTCGTTAGATTGGACAGATTCAGAGCTGGAAGAAAGGACATCTGGTTTACAGACTGCTGTTAGGAGTAAAGGTCCTCTCAACTACTATGCTGATTTATCACATCAGAATTATGCATCCAGTGATGAAGAGGATTTCTGTTCTCAACCTTACTACAAGCCACAATGGCAGCAACCTAAGAAGCCTCATACTGGGAAGAAATCTAAGCTCTCTAAGAAAAAGAAGAAGAAGAAAATCCTTCTGCCCACAGAAAATCAGAAGTGCAAAGAGGAAACTCAGCCTGATTCCCCTGTTTTAGATTCTGTTGTACCAGACCCTCTCTTGCCTCCTGACACTGTCAACACTGAGCTGGATGATGTTTATAGTCACTATCAGTCTCTTCTTAAAGCATCTAATGGTATCTCTTCTCAGACTCTACAACAACTACAAAAACTGTTTCCAACTATTGAATTCTTGCATCCCTCTCATGCTGCCTCAATACCTGTAAACCCTGTGCTAGAAGCAAAAGATAATTCTGTTCCAGATATACAACCTTTCAGTTTACCAGAGATAATCCCTGGAGAATTTAGCTCTGATATTCAAACTCAAATAAGCATGCCTACTGAACTCCAGATAACTTCTCAGTCAGAATCTTGTGTCACAATTCCTCCGCATCTACCTGAGTGTGGCATATTGCAGTACACTTCACCTTCTCAAAATTCTTCTGTTATTGCATCTAAGAAATTGTTTCCCTTGGGAGATACTTTGCATCAACCTACATTTTCTACTACATCAGTTTCCTGTACAGGAATTCCTGATACTCAATCCTGTGAGGACAACTTTGAACCAAGTTTGCAAGTGGACATTCTTGAACCTGAAACTTGTACAAAAGTTCTTCAAGAAGATTCCCCTGTGCCCATTCCTGTTCCTGTTTTCCATGATTATACTACTAAACCTGACATCAAGGTGGACTCTCCTGTTTTTGACCCTGGTATGGGAATTCCTTTGTTTAACCCAGAAATGGGTGTAATAATACTTGATCCTGAAGATAGCCATGCCCTCTACTCAGAAGCGAGTATGGTTCTTGGCTCTAAAGTGGGTCTTGTTAATTCTTCGTTTATGAACCCTAAAGAAAGCCTTGCCCTCTGCTCAGAAGAGAGTATGGTTCCTGGCTCTAAAGTGGGTTCTTTTTCTTTCTCTATAGTTGAACCTTGCCCTGGCATGGGCATACCTTCACCTGATCCTACTGAGGATATTCCTGAACCTTGCCCAGATGTGGGTACTTCTGAACATTGCCCTGGCATGGGCATTCCTTCACCTGATCCTACTGAGGATAGTCCTGAACCTTGCCCAGATGTGGGTACTTCTGAACATTGCCCTGGCATGGGCATTCCTTCACCTGATCCTACTGAGGATATGACTGAACCTTGCCCAGATGTGGGTATTCCTGAACCTTACCCTGGTGTGGACATTCATATACCTATTCTTAGTGAGAACACTTTTGATTCTGAATCCAGTAAGGAGACATTTCATTTTGAATTAGAAGTTGGCAAGAACTGGACAAATCTTGCACTCTACACTCCTATCTCCTATTTTGAAGAAAGCCCTGCTATTGCGTTAGAAGTGGCTATAGCTTTTTCTTTTGGAGTATATCTAATCCTCAGCCAAGAGGTTAATTCTGAGGATACTCAAATCTCTGACCCAAAGGTGGTTAATCTGGTTATCAATCCAGAATGCTGCATCTCTATTTCTGAAGCTGAGGAAAGCCTTTTCATATCTCTAGGACTGGCTGCCTTTTCATTGGCTATATACATGGTCATCTATCATGAAGAACATCCACCTGTCTACCCTCAGAATGATTCTGTGGTAGGAAGCTCATTGTATGTTACGTTCATGCATTCTCAAGATGACTACAAAAAAGTTGACTTCAAGTTTTGCTCTCATCATTGTCAAGATCTTTTGATACCTGAATTACATGGCCTTTACTTCGTCATTCAACTTTTTCAAGAGATCTCCAACCCTCCTTTCTTGATTTCCGTTTGGACTCACTACCTCCATACACCTACTACCGATTCTCCATATCAATTTTGTTCTCTCTCCTTTTGGATTGTATTGGGCGCCCGGAGGTCGCCTTTAAGGAGGGGAATCTGTAACATATCTCAGCCTAATGTCACTATCCCTTTAAGAAATCCTTTTCTGACTGCTGCATTTGGGCAGTATTCACATTCAGCCTGCCTGCCTGATTAATCATTCATGCACCTGATTACCTCAGCCTCTTTTTAAGCCTTCTCAGGTCTAATGTGCCTTGCATTAACATTGAAGTTGTGATCCTGAACAGAGGTCTGTGACTGTTTCCTGCATGAACTTAGCAACTATTCCAAGATACAGCATTTCCTATTACCTATGCAAAATATCATCAAACCGCAAGTATCAAAAATATCTCCATTCTGTTTCCTGGACACAGCTACTTAACAATCTCTGAACTTTATTATAATTCAACTATGCTTTTGCTTACCATCACTCTCTAATTACAACAGCATCTTACTCAGAACTTTATAACTATTTCTCTGCTACAAGTTGTCATTGCTGAAATATCCTGCTGCAAATATGTTAACATATTCTGAACTCTGCATCTATGTGTTCAATTAAAAGCTTTCCTGTGATTCTCCAATATATGTTCAAACAGTAATTAATGCCTTAAAACTTAACTTTCACCTGTGCTGCTCTGCTAATTACTGACATACAGCTCATTATAATAATATGTACTGTGAACCTGCAATAGACCAAGTTTGCATCTAAATGCACAAACAGTAATTAATGCCTAAACTTGCAGCTTGTCTAAGTACCTGTGCAGCTGTGCTTTAACTCTGACATACAGCTTAATATAATATTATGTACTGTGAACCTGTAACAATCCTTAGTTTGCATCTAAGTGTCAAACTTTCACCAGATTACTCTGAAGCCTGAACATTCCACTTTGCTATATTTCTCTCTCATTGAATCCTGCAGTTACTTCTATTAACTAACTATAAGTCACAGTGAACTCAGAATATATTGTATACAAATGTTGCACTCTCCATTTATTCTACAATAACTTCTAGCAACTATGAATCACAGAATATCATCTATCCACGTCCAGGATACTCTTCCCCGGGTCAGGGGTCGGTGTCTTCAAATCCCTACCACTGCCCCGAGGGTCTGTTTCCTGAGCGCATGTACACCGGATCATGACAGGTATCAATGACTGACTCGGAGAAGCCACGCCTTGATAGAATCAAGCGTTCAATCTCCATGCAGTCAGTCTCAGAGAAATTAGATTTGGATGATTGAAAGGACCTTGTATTAGAAGGTCCTGCCTCAGAGGCAGAGTCCATGGTGGAAGAGATGACATGTCCACTAGGTCTGCATACCAGGTCCTGCGTGGCCACGCAGGCGCTGTCAGAATCACCGATGCTCTCTCCTATTTGATTTTGGCAATCAGTCGAGGGAGCAGAGGAAACGGTGGAAACACATAGGCCAGGTTGAAGAACCAAGGAGCTGCTAGAGCATCTATCAGCGTTGCTCCCGGGTCCCTGGACCTGGATCCGTAACAAGGAAGCTTGGCGTTCTGGCGAGAAGCCATGAGATCCAGTTCTGGTTTGCCCCAACGATGGACCAATTAAGCAAACACCTCCGGATGGAGTTCCCACTCCCCCGGATGAAAAGTCTGACGACTTAGAAAATCCGCCTCCCAGTTCTCTACGCCTGGGATGTGGATCGCTGACAGGTGGCAAGAGTGAGACTCTGCCCAGCGAATTATCTTTGAGACTTCTAACATCGCTAGGGAACTCCTGGTTCCCCCTTGATGGTTGATGTAAGCCACAGTCGTGATGTTTTCCGACTGAAATCTGATGAACCTCAGTGTTGCTAACTGAGGCCAAGCTAGAAGAGCATTGAATATTGCTCTTA